>NC_085054.1:11617174-11814674 GCF_963662255.1 Cinclus cinclus
CCAGGCTTGTTCTGCCAGAGGGGATCTGCACGCCCCTCTACTCTGCCTGTGCTGCCAGAGCAAGAAGAAGCTTGGGACTTGCAGTCAGGGCAAGGTGGGTGTGGAGCTTTTATTGACTGTGATAGAAGGCATTCTCATATTAATGACTGCAAAACAGGGTAAAAAAAATTAAAATAAAAGTTTAAATTAGACACATTTATAACAAAAGCATATGGTTATAAAAGAAATCTTTAAAAAATCATGTACATCTGGTGGGTTTGCTCCATTTGCAGATATAGGAAACTAATGGGAAGTTAATAGCCTAAAAAAGGGTACAAAGCATAAAATCATTACTATTTTCAGCCTCATGCAATCCTGAGGCCATTTTAAATACCCATGTGAAGTAGCTAACCTATGTCATATATGAAATTATTTATTCTGTTCTATAAACAGAACTCATTTCACCTCAGTCTGGCTACTACAGAAATTTCCTAATATCACCAAAAATGTCTCTTGGTCTTTACTTTTTAAATAGAAGTGTTTTGCTGTATTAACCAAACTTATAAATGAGCAACAATGCTTTAATTGATACTCTTCTTTTACCTTTACAAAAGGAATTAATCTTCAAACCAAGAAATATCCAATAGTAAAGTAATAATATTTTTTCTTACTCATAAATTTAGTTAAAATGAACAGAATTTGTAATACTTTTGTATGTAGATGCAAATTTAGATTCCTTTTTGCAAGAAACCATAGGCCTGTATTTGTTTTAAATAGTTTAAATTTGCCAAACTTAGAATCAGAATGCTCCTCTTTGGTTCCTCTCTTTTGTTGCACCTTCCTCTAAATTTTACTTATTATGAGTATATTGATGACTCCTTCACAAAGCTATTAGTAATCAATGAATTAATAGAATAAGGGCAAACAGCTCCTGTTTATAAATGCTAAGCTAAATAATGTGATATTTATTAATTCCTTTCTTTTTATTTGTAGAGAAAAAGAGGTTTTTATATTGAGTAAAGCACTTAACACTTTGGTTCTTATAATTAAACAGTCAACACTGTGTTATACTTGGAGATTGACGTACTTGTGCCTGCAAACAGAACAGATTAATGTAATGTTTTGCTACCTTTGACCTTGTATCCTTGAGTCTCTTGATTCTGTGTCACCAAACATAGTACTGTAATAGAGTTGAGCTCTAGCTAATAGTGTGTGCTATTCTGACTGTCATGCTCCATCATTGTAACTTACTGCATGAGGTCCCCAAAGTAGTCTCAAACACAGAGAGACACAAAGTCACATCAACAAAACCTAAAAGTAAGCAGAAAAGACCTTAAAATGGAAATTCTTCATTCAGTTCATGCAAGACCAGTCTGGCTGTGATGGCTGCTTATTCTGAGAACTCCAGCAAAGCAACATTTAAATGAATATGTTGCTAAAATTCAGCTGGTGAAAGTGATTCAGAAAATATAGTTGAACTCCTGATTTTGCTCATTGGCTTGCTATGATTTCAGAATTTTGTGAGGTCAAACTGCCATTCCTTTGTTCTAGTATGTAGTCTTTAAATACTGCCTGTAATGGCTAGCAAAGTACTTTCAAATGAGACATTTTCCATTACCTGTTGCCTTTTCTCCTAAGGGTAAGCAGGGAGAAAGTCTCATAGGGTGATTGAAGCTTCTTTGGGCCCAGTGTGGATCTTGAGGGTCCTACACTACAGATGGGGTCATAGGTGTCAAACAGAGGAACTCCTGGAACAAAGTCCAGCGTAATGAGAAGGCAGTTTTCCAAGCTGGGAAGAAGGAAATACCAAAGATTTACAAACATGGCTGGAAAGGAGCCTTTGCTCCTGGATGAGGTGGCTCAGTGATTATTTCAAAGCCACTCTGCTCACTGCAAAACAAAATGTACCAAAAGACTCCAGGGCTGCTCCCAGCTCTTTCTGCTGAATCTGGGCTCCTTTGTTTGAAATAGCCTTGATTAATGGGGAGTATTCAAGAGAAAATGTGTCTGACTCCATGTTCCTTTTTTGATGGCAGTCATTGGAAAAGGACCTGAGTTTAAGGGTTTCTAGTGGATGCTTATCATACCATAAACCAAAGTATATGGCTGAACACCTATTTTGTGATTTTCTGTAACCTTGGGTTTGAAATAGATGATGAGTATCTTAATGTTTATATAATGGTCATATGTGCTGTGAGCTCTTGGGTTCTCAGAGGAGCAGAGATGCAGCTGGTATTTGACAAAGGCAGGCAAGGAAGCATGAAATTTTCTCCTTGTGAACTTCTGAGTACCTAAGTTATATTCTCTGCAAAACAGAATTGAGTCTAGGTAGTGCTTCAGTATTGGTTAAGGCTGTGAAAACTCTGACTATATCACATAAAAAAAATCCCTAAAAAGTGAGACACCTGCTACTAAATCACTCTCTAAGTGAATGAGTTTTCAGCAACATTGGTATTTGTGTGCCGTTGTCTTACTGTGTCATAAAGGAAGAGGATGTCTGACTTTGCCTTTATGGCAAGTGCTTGTAAAACTAACAACTTCTTTTAATAGCCTGGGACTAGCTTTCTGAATTTCCAGTTGTGATTGAATTCTCCAAAGCTATTATTGTTGGAAACAAAAAAAATTTAGTGTTCTCAGTGACTATACACTGTGCTGTGCAGTCATGCAAAACACAAAAGAACAGATTTCAGAGTGAAAGGAAAAACAAAAATGTTTGAAAGTCAGTGACCTCTTCAATTAATTTAAAGATTACAAACTTTCATCACAAAACTTATTTTTAAACAGACTTCATTTTGTTTGTGGCTTCCTTTTGCTTGCGAGATTTCCTTCTTCATACTTGACGTATTTTCATAAAACCAGATGTGAATGGTGGTGCTATGGGACTGTATACCCTGTCTTCTGCTTTCTTGCCACATTATGGGCATAGTTCCCAGCATGTTAAACTTCACAGAGGCTGGCTGACTGTGCTGTGCCAGGATACCTGCAGAGAAGTGGCCAGAAGAGCATTTTTCTTGTCTGGTATTTGGGTATGCCTATAGTATGGGTTGTGTTGTTATATCTGAAATGGTTTTGATTCCATGTGGGAGAGCAGATCTCTACCACTAAGATGCACATTTTAAGTGTAACTCAAAGAACACATCCAGCTATGTGCACTGGCACTGAGGTCTGTGCCCCAGCCTGTTCCCACAGCTTGTCATGCCCGTGTGGAGGCTGTGTCCAGTGAATAAATGTAATCTCTCTAGTGTAGCTTGTCTAGAATCAGAAAGAATTGCACTCTGAAAAGATCTGCCTTCTGAAGTGATTGACAGCTTACTTCAGCACCACAAATCCCATCTCTACAATGTGAAGGAGGAGCTAAGCTCAGCAGGGTAAGCAGACACTATCTGACCATCTTTTGCCAGGAAACTAAGTTCAAAAGCCTAGTGTGTCACAGTGAACTCCCTTTTAGGGTCCTCAAAATATGCAGACAGCATCAGTGATTGTATTTTATACATCTTCCCAATATATTTTGAGTAGATTTTATGTGGGCGAAGATTAGAAAATACCCACTCAGTGTGATTCCCTGAATATAATTTCACCTACTTCATTCTTTTACAAATACTAAGAAGTGTAGCATGTAAGGCACATATGTGTTTATTATATATATTCAAATATATTTCTGTAAGATCTTATCTATGCGCTTATAGTACATATATAAAAATAAATAATTTCTTAGTTTATCTCCTCTCTGTATCTTATATTCTTATAATCTTGTTTTAATATTAAATCAATAGTTTAGGAGGTTAAATAGCACCAATACAATAAAAGCTAGTAAGAACAAGTTAGATACTGCCATGTCTGACTTTAAAATTATCTTTTTGTCTGTGTACTAAATAGGCGAATACTTGCATATTGAAATAGAATTTTTTCTTCCATCTATTAGCAGCCTCTTAGGATTCTGATTTCTCATTTTCTTTCCCACGTACAGCCAGAATGATGGTAGAATTATTTAAAATTTTGGAATTTTGTAGCTGAACTGAATTTGTGATCTATACTAGTGAATCAGTAGTTTACTTATGTTCTGTTCTCATGCTATTTCTCAGAAGGATACATATATATATATGTGCATATATATGTAGTGGATATTAAAAGCTATAGACGGACAAACTGGGCAATAAAATAGAAGCTTATCCTGGATCTTTACATTTTAATCTAATTCCAAATAATTCAATCATTATTATTGTGATTGATAACAATTTATTTATTCTTAATTTAGTTTCTTGATTATTTGCTTCTCTAAAACAATGAATAATTGAATTAGTTCAAAAAACACCTGCAATTTACATCTAATTGGATATTTATTTGCTAAGGTGAAGTTCTTGTTTCAGGATTGCAAAAAACATGTTGCTATGCTATGTGAACAAAATGTCTAGGATCTTCCATAGTAATCTCTCCCCAAGTGAGTGGTAGCCATTTCCGTTCTCATCTGTGAGTGACAGTGAAATTTTTGTGGTCTTACCCTCTTTGGAAGCATTTATTTTCAATAAATCACGTGGAGCTTATTTAAAGGGTCGAGAAACCCTGGGTCTCACTAGTATCGTGTAGATAGATGCCAGACTATTTCTAAACAGTTACTGTCAACGAGGGGGATAAACTCTCAGCTGAAGAAAGGGGATTGCATCAGCTCTCAGAAGAAAAAAATGCTCCATTTCTCCTAGTCCCATTGTCTATGTTCAATCGACGCAGTTAATGGAAGCCCTCCAGTGCTAAGCAATAAACAAACACAGTTTGGCAAATAGTCCAAAATCAAATCTAGTGTATGAGGTGGACAATACATAGTTAGTTCCATTACAGAACTCTCCCCTGGGAACTGGAGCAGCTTCTGAGCCCGTCTCATTACACACCAGCACCATCTGTAGCCAGCCTGAACCTTATTTGGGAATATATAAAAGTACACTGAAAAAATAGAGTAGGTATCAAGAGCCAGAGAATTCTATTTCAAGTTTAAATTTTGCTTGTGAAAGATCATTTGGTTTTAGACTCAGCAAACAGTAGGCCCTCATCACTCACAATGAGCTGCGCATGTAGCAGGGATTACTTCAGATCAGAGAGATTGAAGGTAATTGCTACTTTCCACAGGGAGATATCTAGTACTAGTGTGGTTTGAGAGATACAGTAAAGCACCATAAGCTGAAACACATCATCCTGAAGCAAACTAGAGCCACCTCTCATTGTTTCTCCTCTCCTTGCTTCATTTTGAAAATGTGAATAGGAAACTTAAAAGAATGGAACATAGGAACAGGATGAAATTCTTTAATATGTGGATTTAAAATGACAAAACAATCCCTACTCTGATAAGCAGATGAATATGTACAATATATGTGTAATATAGATGGTACATATTTTTCCACTAAAAGTCAAATGTTTTTAAAGAACTGTATATATTTTTTAGGGATCATACAGGTGTTAGATTGCAGATATAAGAACAATAGATATGTATGTCCATTTTCAGGGTCATATGAGAGAACATAAAACCCAAGGGTTCTCTGCCTCAGAGAACAACAGTTGAACTGAGAGCCCAAATATATCTGTTAGTGACTTCAGCAGAATTACTCCTGGGGGATTCATTTATCCTGGGATGCTCAGAGATTGCTGACAGTTGACAGCTACATTAGCCTCCCTTCTCCATTCGGTGGTTGTATGTGATAAGAGAACAACATCTTAATATAGCATAAAGAGTTTCTTCATGTGCGTTTTTTATAGTAAATTATATGGTTGACTCCAAACAAAGTCTTCGTTATTGCATCTTAAGAATATTTTGCATAACATACGCAACTAAGTTGATAATGATTTAGTGAATTTTATAACAAATCTCTTTGAAAGTATTTTCATATATCTCTTTATTTGTAAAACCCACAGGCTTAGAAAGCCTGGCTCTTATTCTTTGCTGGTCAGGACAGAACTTTAGGCTATATGTGCATCCTTGATGACATTAGATGGGCTTCTGTGCTTCGAAGGGTGTTGTAAAACAAGGATCCTTCACTGTCACTGGAGGGTCATGCTTGCTTTTTGTCACCATTGAATGATGTCCAGCAGGCTTGCTACTAGTCAACATCAAGACTGGTGGTGCAAGGTTGTGAGAGATACAAGTGCATTCTACCCAAATTCAAGGAGTTTCAAGTACAGAGACACTGGGCCTCTGCAGTTTTAACAATTCCTTATGCATCTTATCTTAATTTGCCATTTAAGAAATTACTGCTTTCTCAATAACATTAGTTCTGCTCCAGCATAGGTAGATTTTTATAAGAGAAATGTGAAGTAATTGACTTTGTTGTGAGGGTTATTTCATTAATAACCCCCAAACCAGCATCCACAGGATTGTTTTTGCCATATTCCTAGGTTGTCTTCACTTCTTTTCATTTCTGACCTTGGTAGTCCAAAATGGCTAATATCAGCAAAATTGAATGGAGACACAATAAATTCTAGTGATACTGAATCCCCTCTGTGACCATGTGTGAGTGCCAGAAATTGAACATCTATTTGGTCATCTTGCTCATATTCTTTAGTACCTTTATGGCATCTTCCCATTAAATGGATTGATTATAATCAGTAGATGCATAGTCATTTTCATCCCTTTGTGAAATAAAGGATTTTATTTATCTGAAAGAAATTATGATAGCTAAAAAAGGTAAAGAGATATTAGAGGTAGTTTAGATTTTACCCAGATCTTTGCACCTAGTAGAAGATGTACATTTTTTTTGCTATTAGGAGACAGCTGTTTAAAATAATCTTGCCTTTAAAGAGGTAGTTATAAAACTGTGACTGATTATCAGATTGTTCTGTCTGTGAAAATTGTAAGTTCTTGATTAATAAAAGGAATTCTTCTGAAAAGAATTAGCATTAAATGTTTTATGAACAAGCACATTTAGTTTATAATGCCACCTATGTAATTCCAGTGAAAAGGAAAGATAATAGAGAGTATGCATGATAACATAGATTTAAACACTTAGAGCAAGAGTTGTCAATTAAAAAAAGTTCCTGATATTTTGGGGGGAATTCTTCCACATTTGTGCACCTTACTCCACTGTTAAATTATAAAGCTCAGAGTAAGACTGGTGTCATAAAAACTAGTATTGATCACAAAGCTGTCAGTTGTATAACTGTGCATAGTTAAGTTCTATCACTTGAACATATTTAAACAAAATATGGTTTAGTAGTACCAAATACACAGTCATATATGTACAGAAACAAGTTCTTACGCATGAGAAACTGTGTTTTGGTAAGGAGTGTGGGGAAGGTGTTTAAAGGTCATAATGGACTAGCAATTAAGCATGAAATCCCAATAGATACTGTGGCAATGGGGCCTAGCCTAATCTTTGGATATTATAAATGAGAGTAGCATGTCAGAATGCTGTATCTACCTTGCTGTTCATTTTGTAAAAAAAGATGTTGAAAATTGGAAAAGACTCAAGAAGGACCACGGAAATTATTTGGGAGATGGAGAAAATGTCTTATATAGCAAGACTTTGAGGTTATCAAAAGAAAAATCTGTGTTGAAAATCCATACATACTTTACAAAGTGAGAGATGCCAAGTGCCAGAGGATTTGTCAATCTTGCAGAGGAAGACATCTCAAGAGCTGGTGTTCAGAAGAAGCAGCCAGGTAAATTCAGACTAGCAATGAGGCGTGCAATTTTAATGCTGACAATACTTACTCACTGCAACCAGCTCCAAAGTGAAATGATAGGTCCTCCCTCTCCAGATGCCTTCCAAGGGTCTCGATGCCTTTCTGTTGCCCACTACTGTTGAGAGGACTGTTTGACCGTAGTGGGTGAAATTACAGAATGGATGTCAGTGATCCTTTCTGATACAGCAAATGTCAAATAACCTTGTGATGACGTGCAAAGAACTGATGGTGAATGTGGAGTTGGGACAGATGCCTTCCCCTGAAAATATGTGTCAGTCAGCTCCCCTGTGCATCTCACAGCAATCCCAGCTAGTTGTCTCTGAACAGCCATAGCCTATGAAAGGCAGGTCGATGATCTGAAAATCAGGATGAGAATCCACTGTGCAAAATGTTCCTATAAATTGCAAATAATAGAAATATTTGCTTTAGTAGCAGTGTTCCTTTTTAATAAGACAGAGCAGATGGATCCTGGTCAAAAGGTTTTGGACTGACTCCTTAAGGAATTCCGAGTTGCCTGGTTTTGCCTTTGCCTGGTAGGATGCTGTTTCAAAGGGGGTATGCTAAACAGGAACCATCTGGAAAACTAATTCAGGCTTCTTCAATGTTTTGGTATTATCTATGACAAAATAGATAATTTTTGCCTACCTCCTTTCAGTAAGTAATGCAGATCAGAATTAAAATATTTTTCTTATTAAATGAGTGGTAGTACAGGAATCTGTTGAAGATATGAATGGATGGCTTTGTGGTACAGCCATTCTAAAAAGAAACAGAAAAAAAACAAACTGGTAATATCTGTGTTTGTAACCTAAGTTCTGATTTTTACATCTTTTAAAAGAGGCTTAGATGTACAATGTAAAATTATTAAATGGGTTAATAAGTAAATAATGGGTTGCTATTTTTGGTTTATTTACCATTAATAAATAGTATATTAGTTCAAGCTATGGCAAGTGCTTCAAGAAGTCTCTGTTCTTCATTGCAGATAGTCCAAAAACTGCATTGAAATTTTTCACTTGCCCAGAATATCTCAAGGAATGTCCTTGGAAGTCATTGAGTATGGAGATTTCATAAGAAATGTTTTTTAGCTGTTTATGAAGGTATTTAATACATTTTTCAGTGCCAACATGTTTTTTGTTTTTCTCATGAGCAGGTTTCATAGGGGATGAATTTGTTATGTATTTCAGACTCCTTTTTATCCTTGAGTGCTACTGATGCTTTTGCAAGACTCCACATATATAACTAAGATTCTTTCCAGAGCCAGGCTTACGAAAACCTAGTTTTCAATTTGATCCTGCTAAATCTTTCATCTGTAAGAACTACCTTGTTTTTCCAGACTTAGAATTTTCTGAATGATGAGACGTATAAAGCATATGGTTATGATCTCCATTGTTTTCATCATAACAGGACCTCATCCTCCTTAACAATAAAAAAAACAAAGGGGTAGCTGAGTTATTGAACACATTTGGAACTTAATTAATGATCAATGTATAAAATGACTGCAATTGAGTACTTACCCTCATCAAACCACTGTCCCTCTCCATCACCCACTTAACTGACCCTGCAGTTTGGCCTTCTCTATTTATCTGCTCTGTCTGGACAAGGCCATAGAAGTTGAAGAGCTATGCTAAAGCTGAGGAGCTGCTGTAATCTTTCTTATATGAATAAGTCTCTAAGGAGAAACAAATATATCCAGCTGAAATAGTAGCTGTGCAGACAAATCTAAAAGGGACAGAACTGTGTGAATGTGTAAGGTTCAAAATTAGTTTGGATTCTTTTCCTAGAGACAGAGGATGAAATATTTCCTAGAAAATGCTGAAGACTTGCTGGTGTGTCAGCAGCTTTCCCCTGCTTCAAGCTAAAGAAGCTGCTATTGAGGAAGAAAAGAAAATTATTTAATGAATAATTAATGTCTTACAGTGCATTCCCAGTATATTATGAACTATTAACAAATTAGAACAAAGTGGTCAATTTAAAGTGGGGCTTATGATGCATTTACTTTTCTGTCATTTGCTTGTTTACTTTCTGCTATAGAATGTGTTGATTCATAGTTCTTCTGATCACCAGCTTAATCTGCACCGGCCTATTCCGTGACACGTTGCTGTGTATGTGAGTGTCCATATGTTCAAAAGCATTTAAACACATTCCCATTTTCTCACTGTTGGATAGGTAAACAATGTTTGGGTATATGTAATAGTGTCATTTGTTTCTTTCAGGAAAACAATACTTTTAGTATTGATCAATGGTAAGTGTAGGATTGTTCAGTCTTCAAAACCTTCCCTGGTGTGTTATGTTTGTCCTAATCTGGTAAAGGGGGGGGGGGAAAGAGTAAGAGTCTATTTTCCACGTTTCTTTTTTCTGCTTGCTATCGTTTAAAAAGCAGCTTTGAACCTTGTTCATGGCTTCCCCAGATTTTGCTGTTAGCTGCCAAGTCCCTGTCAGATTGAAATTGAAACGGCAGAAAAAAGATTTTCAACATACTTTTCTGCAATTTTTTTCTGTCTTTCACCTCTAATGAAATGACCTTTAACTGCCCCCTCATCCTACACTAAGCAATTCTGAGTTTTATACCCTAAATTCCTACTACTTTATTAAATTAGCAACAAAATAGATATTTAGAAATGAAAACAACACTAATTTAAAAGGTGTATATGAAGCTTTGCATTTGTTGTGTTTAGATGCATTGTTGAACTTTTTACTTCAAAGACTAAAACCTCTGCACTTGAGAGACCTTGCCTCTTACTCAGGGCTTATCCAAATATATATAATATTTTATTAGCACAGATCATTGTAAAGCTAGCCTCATTTAGGTTTTACTCTATTTATATATAAATAGTTCTCAATTAATGCTTTAAATCTGTAGTCATTTGCTGTGAAATAATTGTCTTGTTATTGAAAAAATGAATTGACTTAGCTAACTTCAGTTTTAGGCTCCTACATCCTAATGGAGTGTATATACAAATTGCCTATTGGAATACACAGTATGAGAAAGTCAGACTTATCAGCTCATTCTATTTTTGTACCTTATACACTGTTCAACACTTTACTCTTGATGAAATGCACTTCAGTCCCTTGTTGCACTACCTAATGTGCTAGTATTTCTTGCTACATTACATTTTCCTCTATATGGTCTTTAATGGAAAAGATGCTCAGCAGCATAAATATATCTAAAGCTAACAGTAAAAAGATACTTAAATAAATAACAGATGCACAAGGGAACCCTGGGATAAATATACAGGAGGCACACAGTCATAAGCACATGTATGAATTACTTGACCCATCATCACCATATAGAAAAATACATACTAGTAATTATGTAGGTATCCCACATGCACATACGATTCTGAACTGGGTCAAGCTATCTCCAACATTGCAAATATTTGTAAAGAAACTATAATTTTTGCGAGGTAATGTCTGATAAATTGCGGTAGACCTACAAGGTGCATGTACGCAAATATACACATAGCACGCATGATTTTATGTGATTATGAAGTTTGTCAAATAAAATATTTAATCGAACTGGTTATAGCCACCACACACCACAATTAGCCAAGATAATCTTGCTCCACCAATGCACCACAACCCTCATTCTTCAGACTACTGATGTTACAGTCTGGGACATCAAGAAAAATTTTGACAAACTTAGTGGTATTGTTTTTTCATGTCAGTAAAGTCTAAAAGCTTACAGGATGTGATACCAATCTTTTATTTTCCTTTTCTATTTGTACACCAAGTGACGGTCTTTATCTCAGTTTAAATATGAAGAACAAAACATAACGTAAGCCTGCTAAATCTTCTTCCTCGGTATTTTTTCCTAGATAGTGTTTAATTAAATAATTAAAAAACCCCAACGTATGATGTGTGCAAAAATGGTGCACATTTATGGAAAAAACTAAATGCAAATCTCATTTATAGCTTAATTTTGATATGTTTCTTCACTGAAAAATCTATCACTGAGCCTCTACTTTTTTGTTTGGTGTTAATTTGAAAGGTTTTCCTGGTTCACTGGATATTGCTTTCTATAATTTTAAAATTTTTAAAAATTGTTTTATTTTTCGTGTTATGAAATATCTTTATATTAAGCTCCAAAAAGCAGTAATGAAAATCTAAGTATTTTTTATATAACAAATGACTCCTTGGATTGACAAATGCTATTTTCTTGGGAGAAGTCAGGCCATGAAGATGTACTGATTCTGTCTCGGGTAGAGTTAATTTTCTGCACAGTGTCTGGTAGGGGGCCGTGTTTGGATTTGTGCTGAACACAGGGCTGATGATACAGAGATGTTCTGTTATTGCTGAGCAGGGCTTACACTGAGCCAAGGCCCTTTGTGCTCCTTGAACAGCCACACTGGAGAGGGGGCTGGGGGTGCCTGGGAGACACAGCTGGGACAGGTGACACAGTTTGAGCAAAGGGACGTTCCAGACCACGTGGCATCATGCTCAGCATACCAAGGGGAAAGAAGGAGGAAAGGGGGGACAAGTGGGATCGTGGCATTTGTCTTCCCAAGGGACCGTTCCGTGTGGCGGGGCCCTGGCTGTCCTGGAGATGGCTGAACAGGCTGCCATGGGAGCTGCTGGAGGAGTGCCTCGTTTGGCTTTGTCTGTGTGCACAGCTCCTCCTTTACCTGCTGAACTGCCTTTACCTCAACCCGTGAGTTCTCTCACTTTTACCCTTCTCACTGTCTCCCTGATTCCTCCATTTAAGATGTTGGTCATCTTTTACTTCTGTACCTTGATTACCTGCTAAATTTTGCTGTCCCCTTTTGCTGGGGAAATGATAAAGAGGAATATAAACACATGGGGTGGGAAGTTGGTCCTCCAGCTGCAGAAGGCTTCCTGGCCTTCTAAAAATGATCATCCTGAGTGTTTACAGTGTAAATAATTGTTGGATCTGAGGATAAACCTTGAGCAACACCTACTATTTGTTTAAAAACATTAAAAAATATGTTATTTGGATACAATCAGTTACACACTGTGTATTTTTCTAACCATTTTTCAAATTTTGGTCTTTTATATACCTCTAGAGATGTTCTCAGAGGCAGCAGTGCCTATGGTCAGAAGTTGCAGCAGCTAGAAATCTCTTTGTTTCCATCACTGTTTAGAGATTAGAGGTCTCTAGAGATTTTCTTTAATTAATGTGTACTAACAAATGCTTCTTGAGGAGAAAAACAGTAAAGTAAATTTTAGTTAGACAAATGTATATTAGCAAAATCTCTCTCAAGATCCAGCTTACAGAGAGCCAAGATACAGGAAACTGTAGACATGACATAAGAAATGGGAATTGGGGTAGTGGAGTCCAAGTTCTTCCTATGTCATCAACTCACATTGAGTGTCCTTAGATGTGGAACACATCACTTCTGCTTCCATGTATAAATACTATAAAAATGCTATAAACACTATACATAGTCCTGCTGATAATTGGCTACCTCTATGAAGTGTTGTGATGAATACAGTTAATTACAAGTACTAAGTGACTAATAGTAATACTTCTTGAGGAATCATAGTTCCTTATTTACTGTTCAAAGATATATCATGTCAATGAGTGGCTAAATATTACTCCTAATATCTACCCTCCATTGACTTGTGTGTTCATAGCCATTTGGAACCTATACTTGGTGTCTGTCAGAATATAAAGATTTAAAGTAACAATTTTTAGACCAGGAAGCCTGAAAAAAATTGGCAAACCAGTTGCAGCTTGGAAAACAGAAATTTTGCATATTTGAAATGATTTTTTAAAAAATGCATTTTAGTAGTCTTTTAAACTCTCTATTGCTGGTGTAGGACTTCAGCTCTTCCAAAAGCTGCACTTGAGATTCATTCCCATAACCACTGGCCTCAAAACTCTGCATCCACCTGTGTCCCGCACTAGAGATTTCAGCAGCCTTTGCTGTTGTCCTAAATCAGATTGCTAAACTGTCCTACCTTCCAGCTGTCATCTCTGACTACTGACTAGGTCAAGCTTCTGCAGTTTGGGAGTAGTTGTGCTTTGTGATTACTTTATCATCATTTGAAAGTGAGGAAGAAATAGCATAAGTGGTAGCATTTTTTGTTTCTCATGCATCCTCCACTTTGCTCAGAATCCTTGGCACTGGTAGCAAAGGTGAGAATAGTATAACCAATATAAGAATTAAGTAAATGTAAATTCCAGCCCACATGCATTATTGGCTGCTCTAGTAAAGCATCTCAGAAGGTCTCCTGAAGATGAATCATGTTTTTGGAGCTGTTGTAGTGCATGGACTTGAGGGCTGATTCCTAAGCTTGATGGCACAGCTGTGTTTCACATATAGTGCCTAAAAGACTATGGTACTAAAAAAATTCTGAAAACAGAGAATGAAATTAAAGAGAATTTTTATGGCTTTAGGTGGGAATTTTCTAGCTGTTTTATGACAGTAGTTCTATACTAAAATGTCAGTTCAGCCGGTATTTGAACTTGCTATTTCTTCAAGCCTGGTTTGCATTTTCTTTTCCTGTTTTTAGACTACTTTTACGTCATCTTCTGCTATGTATGTGGGTACACATGCTATGTATGTGGGTACTTTTTACTTCTCTCAGAACTGTCAAAAGATGAACTATCTGAATTGTGCAAATGTGAAAGTCTAGAAAAATACTTTTTAAGAACGTCTTTAAAAATATTACGTGGCAATCAAGGAAATAATTTTTGGTGTACCAATCTGTTGACAAAAACAAGCAATAATTAGCTTGTTTCCTTCTCTGTTGCTAAGATCTAAACAGGACCTATGGTTGGGTGATCACATAAGGCTTGGAAAGCAACTAATGAATTTTAGTATTTTATATATTTGAATGAAATCAGGATAATTATTTGTGTATTTTTTACTGTGGCAAAGAGTTATAGTGGTACTGCTTCTCTCCTGATGTCTGAGTCAAAAAGGAATTGAAAATACATGATTTTTTATGTTTACCTTAGTTACATTTCAATTAAGTATTTTTAAATATATTTAATATGTAATTTCACTGTCTTGCACTAACCCCATAAAATACCTTATCACCTAGACAGGGGAACTTCCCTTTGGCAGTACCTAATTGGAATTACCCCAGGAATAGCACTGAGGGTATTCAGTATCAAGGTAGTGAATTCATGTCCCCTATACTAGGAAGTCAGAGAAAAGAGGGTCTTCTGCCTCAGAATAATGTGGCTGAAGTTCAGATTCATCCTCTGCCAGGAATCCCAGGTGTGGAGTTTGAAAGATTTTTTGATCTTTGATATGATATTTAGACATTTTTTTGTGAGTCTATTATCCAGACCACAGCCTCCAGTTCCTCCTAAGGAAATCTCCTTAGTGTCTTTACATAGAGCTTCTGGGGCCAAATGGTTTAAAACATTTGTTTTGTTTTGTGTAGCCAAACTGAATGACCTTTTTCGAGGTAATAACCAGAAAGATAATTATCTATCTTCATCAAAGTGATCTTTCTCTAGTCTCTCTTCTTTGAAGTACTCTAACAAAATTAAAATAAGTCAAAAATCAGTACTTTTTCATGAGTTGCCCACCTGTGAGCAGGTGGCAACATCCTCTCCTACTGAGGGATCTGAAGTATCTGGAGCTCTGGTAAGTGAAAAAACACTTTCTCAAAGTGGCCTTTAGGCCAACTCCCCAGAGCAGGACAAATCATCTACATTTTCTACCTTTGCATTAATTTTACACCTTCCCTAGCTGACTTTGTGTGGGCTCCATCACCCTACTGACCAAGATCTTTAGCTAGAAGAGTTAAGTGTATTTGTTAAAGCTGTTCAAAATAGTCTGCATTAACAAGGTAAGTTTTATATCTTATCCACATCTTTTATGGCTGCAAAATTAAAAAAAAAATGTTCATGAGATCAGCTTTTTTTTAAACAAAAATCTTCTGCTGTCAGCAGCTCAGGAGTCATTCAGGAACACTGTCAGAACACTGCATCTTGGCACCTCTACTTTAGGCAGAAAGTGCCAGGGCATAGACATCTGAGAGAAATGTGAAGAGCATACTTTTAAACCTTAAAAATTATCACTTCTAGGAATAGGTAAAATTTAGGGCTAGAGCAGGAAGGATTGCAGCTTTTCTGAATGTATGCCCTTTGGAAACTCAAGCTATTATTTTCTAAAGGTTAAAGAATTTTTGACATACAACAGTTGCTTCATTCAGCAGCTTGCCCTACAGTGGCAAAATCTAGATGTGGATGATCTGTTTCTGGAAGTTTAAGGTCAAGCTGGTCTTTCCAAAGTCTGAAGTGAAGGTGACCATGAATATACCATCCAGCAAGGAAAGCTTTAGCCAAATAGGTTGTGCTAATGGCCGGGCAACTTAGGCACGTTTCCAACTGAATGACTGCTCTCTGTGCTAAGGCAAAATACATTACCTTCTTTAGAAGCTCAAACTTCAGAGCTCTTTCATTTCCAAAACCTGGGAGCCCTTATAGCTGCTGATGATTTAGTTACTGGCCCTGAAGTAGACAAACAAGTAAAAGAAACCCCAACCCAAAACCACCTAACAAAAAACTCGAGTTTTCTCACACGAATATCAGTTATTCCAGAAAGCACCGCATAACAAAAATATCAGCAGCATTAAGTAGAGACAAGTAATGCTATACATGGGTAACTGATGCTTAATCACATGAAAATCTATATATGCCATATGCATGAATTCCTCAAGAATTTATCTGGAGCAGTATGCTGAAAATGTTGCTTGTTTATATGAGTGCCAGAAGGAAACAGTATTTCACAAGTAATTACTGGAAAAACTGAGACACAGTGAATGAAGAGAACCTTTTAACAAAACTTCTTTTTGTTAAAGATGATTTTATTCTAATTTTTTTTCAAATGCTAAAATCAGCTTTTCTTTAAAAATAATATAAAATATTGCTTCATAATAAGATGTCAGCCATAGTTTTACCTGCACTGTAATATGCTTCATAATATTCCACAATCTCTGGCCATGCCTGGATATATTGAAGTGCCCTTAGCTTTGCCTCAGGCCCTTAGTACCTCCAGCTGTTATATTATTGGCTGATTTACTGGGAAAATAAAGAGTAGAAATACATAAATGAACATCTTTGTTGCTACCTAATCAGGAGAAAAGAGACTTTTTTTTCTCTCTCTAAAGCAGCAGAGGCTCCTATTATAAATGTGAACCATTTACAGTCAGCAGCAGTCTTATGAGCTGACAATGTAGTGTAGTCTGATTTTTTCCAGAATTACATTTAAAATACAGTAGTAACATAATTATTAAAACAAATTTATATCTTAAATAACCAAAATTAAATTCCATAACTGCAGTGCAAATTATTTAGGTGAATTAAACTCAGATGTCTCCACATGCTCAGTATTAAATTGCGGCAAATTTGAGCTGGGTCCAGGATGTATATTAAAAAAAAAAAAGGAAGAAAGAAACTCGTGACATCCCTCCATATCAAAATGTTTTGGTAATCATTCTGTTTAAATAGTAACATTTTATTTTTTTAAGCACTTAGATTCTTGATCTGAATCCATATTCATGGAGGTCTGCTGTAATCCACTTTACCACTTAATGTTGCAATTCAAATGTTCAGTAAGAAGCAAAGCCCTCCAGAATAAAGCATGAATATTACCATGTGGGGGCTGTAAAGAGAAGACTATTAGAATATATCACCAACACACTAGGGGACCATTTAGTGCACTGCTCTAAATACATCATTTAATTACAATGGAGACATTACTTCATGTTTCTACTGATGTAAGTATTATTAGAATTCATGATATTCGCAGGCTACTGTGGGCCATTACATTGGCCATAAGCTATTCCATAAGATTTACTACTAAAGGCCCGCAAGGGTATTTGAGCATTCATGGATTCTGTGGCAGTAGGCTTTTATCTAAGACACATAAGTGAGGGACAACCGAGTTATTATCTCTAAGAAACATAGCTTAATATTTTGGATTCTAAAGGTTAAGGTACCATAAATCCTGAATTACTCTGAGATATCACATAAAAAGACATTTTTATTTTATTTTACTCTACTCTGCCTCTTAAAATATTTTATGATGGCAGTTTCTAGAGTTGTACCATGTTGTTTACATTCAGTCCCTGAATGCATCAAACCCACTGACACAGCATTTCCTTTAAACTGCTCTAATGGAGGCAAAAAACATGCAGGGGATATTCCCCCCATTTCTGCTCTCTCATACATGGTGCTGTGATTAGTCTGTCACCCTGATTTGATGAGAGTCACCACAGACTTCCCTGTCCCATGGAGGGCCTTGTTAGGGAGTTAGTGGACAGTGTCTGGCAGGTCCTACTGGAGGCAGTAGGACTTACTGTGCATGTGGAAAAGTAAATACAAATCTCTGGCATTTTGAAGCAG
Organism: Cinclus cinclus; assembly: GCF_963662255.1. NCBI lineage: Eukaryota > Metazoa > Chordata > Aves > Passeriformes > Cinclidae > Cinclus > Cinclus cinclus. The sequence continues at coordinate 11,635,143 of NC_085054.1, forward strand.
ATAGCTTGAATGTTCAGAGATTAAACACTTCTACTGAAGCTGGTAATATAAAAAGTGTGACATTTTCTTCTGCAGATGATCTGCAGACCTTTAACAGTGCATGATGTTAGCTGGGTGTTCAAGTACTTTTCTTAATTATGACAGTAAACAAGCAGCTTGCATTTAACTCTGCTTCTCCAAAATAATTTAGACTTCATATGTTATCATTAGGAGTCATTATCCAGTTTCTTTATTTTTGCATAAACATAGCTGTACCACATTCAAGCAAGTAACACATGATGTGTTATGAAGAAGGATGAGTCAGTGTTTCAGGCAGACCACCGCAAGTGTCGCTGGTGCCGTGTGGATCCAGCAGTCGGGCCAGCTCCCTGCACCCTTGCCAGGAAGGTGGTATCCACATCCTCACTCTCCAGAAAAGAGTTGGAGCATGGCACTGCCTCTCCCACCAAGGAGCACAGTGTAAGTGGACTGGTCTATGATTTGCTATTTCAAACAGCAATTCTTCAGTATCAGCCCAGAAAGTTTATCCAATTAATCTGCTTGGTTTCATGACTGAATGTCAGAATTTAATTTGTTGATTTTGGTGGGTAATACTGGGTGAATTGTCCTTGAAGAGTTTCTCTAACACTTAAAAAGGCTCAAGAACATTTTCTGTAACAATTATAACAACCCACATGCAGATTATCTGAGAGTTTGAGGCGAGTCAAAATTGTTTTAAGAAAGCTAGAAAATCAGAGATATCCTCTAGTAAATTCTCCAGAACAAAAGCTGTTCTTCTACTTGTTCCAATTTTTTTTGTCCTTCTACATTCTGCTTTTATCTTGGGGTCATTGATTGCCAGAGCTTAGGAAGTAATAATAGAGAAGAGGCAGTCCTTTGCAGTTTTGCAGCTATCAGGAGGGCTGACAAGAATTTTCCTTCCACAAAACAAAGAGGTACAGAAATATTTGTCTTGTGTAACATGTACTTAAATGTTAAATAAACAATGAGCCTTTAATTTAGGTATGAAGCCTAGGCCTTACACTTGTTTCTGATAGCTTTACTTAGCACAAACTAGTCATTCCACCTTCGTTTACTTTGTGTGTTTTAATGGCTGTCTTGAGGAAATAAAGAGCTCTATTTGATAAAGAATAATTTTGGATGCAGAAAGCTGGTGGTACTTCTTCGTAAAGAACTTGGAATCCAAAGTGTTATCTGTGTGTATCTGTGAAGCCAGAGACTTCACCGAGGTCTGTATTTTTTCTTAGGCTGCTCTAGAACCGGCGCAGGGTTTGGGAGTGCTGGGAGTGGTGGGCTGCCTGCACCATGCCAGAAGTATGTGGAGTGCCACAGAGCAATTGCTTGGGTTGCCTTTTGTTCCAGTCGTTGAGTCCGCTGAGGGCTGAAATTGATTTTCCTTATGTTAGCATGTGAAGGCTCTGCCCCTTGACCCGCTGCCGGCGAGCGTGCAGGGCACACAGAGGCTGCAGCTTTGCAGGAGCAAGCAGCACTATGGCTCTTATCTCTGGTACATTCTTCTTCCAAAATTGTTCTCTCCCCTCTGCCTTTCCTTCCTACCCTATTCTGCGCTTTGCAGTGACTCTGAATTGTCCCATAAATATTTTGTATGCCTGAAACAATATTTTTTTTCTTGTAATAGCATAATATTTTTAAAAGCAGCAGAAGTGGTTGATCTGTATTCATGAACCAGATAATACTGTTGAGTGCAGTCAAGCACATTGCCAGCAATTGGTAGTATGGGCCATCTACTCTGTGCCATTATTTCTGTGCAGCTTAATTCCATATGAAACATTCTGCTCATATGTCACTTTTGCCAGTGGTGATGCAATGATATGTAAAAGAGGCAAAAGTGAATAGAGACCACAAATGTAAAAACAAGCTCAGTGATGATTACAATGTAACTGTCTTCAGAAATATAAGAAATACATGTTTTGCTAGATGAGTCAATTCTTTTTACCTCCTTTCCTCAAAAAAAAATAAAAAAATTCCTTCTTTCCTGCTTTATTTTGTTTGCCTCATCTTATGTCCTACTGCTGACCAGGAGACTAAACCAATCAGAAATTATGTTGTCAGCACTGTGATTAACCCAGTTGTCCAAAGTCGTATTGGCTTGTTGGGATCTTTGAATGTAAATTTTTTACTCTGTATGAGACTTTTTTTTCTTTTTAATTTGAACATCCACGAAACATACATATAGATTTAGACTGGAATATTGAAGTATGCTGATGGCTTTTTTCCTGTTATTAAGAAAAGAGGGAGAATGTGTTAAATCAGGAAGAACAAGCCATGTTTCAATGCCTGCTCTCAGTAGGTGGCACTCTTTCCTCTGAGTATGTACTGAGTGAAAACCTCAGAAAATCTGTTCTCAAGGTTCTCAGTTTAACTTAGAGGCAAGAGTGGGGTCCGGCAGTTTTTGGTTGCTGAAAACTCAGAGCACTTTTTGCAAGAGATGTGGCATTGCTTTCTTGTATCCTTGCAACTTTCCATTCTCTTGCAACTACAATCTCTGCATTTTCTCTGTAGTTTGAGAAAGATTTGTTGCTCATAGTATTCCCCACCATCACCCACAAAATAGAATTGACATGACGTATGTCTGCTTTGAATGACTGACAAGGTCTTCACCAGAGATGGTTTCCTGTCATTAATTAGTGAAGTTATTTTCTAATCATATACAGACTGTAGAATATTTTTTGGTCTTTGAGAGGCTTACAGATTGTCGCATCCATGAGATTTCATTTCTTGTAGTTCTTATTTTCTAGCAGTAGGGTAATAAAGAAGCAGTGTTTTCTCATTTTGGAGGTTTAAATGGACTTGTACCTAAAATAAAGGAAAGAAGTGTATGTCTATATTAATTGGTAATATTTTGAATTCTTTTTTTTCTCTGCTGTGCAGTGTAGAGAGTTGTCGTTGGTATTTTTATTTGGAACCATTCAGAGGGAGAAAAAATACATTGTAAACCAGAGGCAAGAATGAAGAAAAATGGAGGGGGAGGAGGGGACTGGGGGAAGAGAAAAAAGACTGCAAGAACGTAGTGCCACTTCTTAATGCATTTTAAATAGAAATTAAATTCTTTTAAATAAAGAAAATGCATGTGGTCTTTACCTGACATCTCTTTCACACATGCAGTTCTAAATTAGAGCAATAGGAACACCACCCCTCTGTGTGACAGATGATCTAGATATTTTCAGAATTTAGAGCTCAGTAATGCAAAAATATTTGGACTTAAGTTTGGGAATATTTTACTCCAAGAGGCCCACCTTTCAATTTGTTAAGATAATCAGAATAGTCATGGGAACTGGAATTATTATTGGAAATGCAACTACTTGGCTGTATTTGTGTTTTATTGCCTCTGTTAAATTTCCCCACTGGCTAGGGTACCAAAGTAGAAATGAGATTGGGAAAGCTAAGATTCTCCAGTGGTCAGGAGGAGGCAGAGAAGCAGTAAAAAAAAAAAAAAAAAAAGAAGTCTTTAAATGGGATGGGAGAATGAATAAGACTACACTGAAGCAAGTCATCATTCTGAAAACATGGACCAGTAATCGTTGAGAGCCAAGGGGATAGCTTTTCCTCTCCTTTAGAAGACACCCTTTCTCTATAGGGACTTCTGGATAGAAAATATTTAGGAAGTCGTCAAAGCAGGGATCTTCAGCTTTTGGAAAAGCAGTGACAGTTTTGGCTGCATTTTCTCTGTCCTGTGCTGACTGCTTTTCTACTTTCCCCACCTCTCCTTTTGTATACAGTGCTTTCACTTTGGGTCCTATCATACATCCATCTGACTTTTTTGCAGTATTTCTTTGTTACTCTCCTCCTGCATTTGAAAGTGTCTCCTTTTCCAAAGGATCTTATGTCTTTTATCACTATCACTCTTTTTTCTGCTTGTTTTTCTCCCCCTGCCATTACTTCCTGTCCTGTCAAAGCAAATCACTGGTGCACAACCTCCCTGGCTCATTCCTTTGGTGTTCTCCAAGCCATTTTCTGAAAAGTAGTAATGTTATGTACCTGCCTGAATAGCTGAGTTAAGTAAGTTTTTCTTCAAGTCCCTAAAAACTTGGTATGGAATGGAATATTCCTGGAACAGGTTACTTCTTCTGAATATTTGTATTAAAGGGCTGGTGAGAGCAAAGGTCTCCTAGACTTTGCTATCATTGCAGGGACAGGTATGATAAGCCACAGAATACACCTACCTTTTAATTGAAAGCCAAGTGAGATGTTAACTTGGTGGTACAGATGTAATTCTCTAATGTCATTTTGGGGACGGAAAGTAGAATGGTTTAAGGGCCTTGATAGATGTCTGTATTTTCTGAGTTTATTTTTCCCATCACATGTGGCTAATTTCCTTTCTCTTTAATTAGAGTCTAAGATACTCCGAAACTTAGATGTGGCCTCTTACCAGCTATGGAGTCTTCTGTTTATTTATGGACTAAATTTGAAAATGCAAAAGGATTAGCTGAACCATTAAGCTTTTTTTTTGTAGTACCTCTGTGTTCATACAGACATGATTAAAGAGATGTAACGAGTTCTGGTATTACTATAACTTTACTTAGGAATGAAATTGTAGCTTAAGGGAGACAGAGTATTGACCTTGTATCCGTGGTGGGGGAAAGTGCATCTCATCAGGATGCAGGTTTTGCCTCTCCCTCTCTCCCTTTCTCCCTCTCTCCATCTCTCTCAGTTTGATTTTCTTTTAATTCTTCTCTTTTTAGGTGTTTTATGTCACATGGCTATAAATAATGTGGCATCTGTCTCTGCACAGATTATTATATTTAGTATGTAAAAAAAGAACATAGAAAATTCTACTTCACATTAAAATCAATGATTTCTATCAATATAAAGGATGTCCAAGTAATTAACTTTTTTAATTTCTGTAATATTTCTTTGTATTTTTCTGTATTCATCACATATAACAGAGCCAACAAATTGTCTAAGCAAGTGAAGATACCACTGTGTTTAAGAGCTCAGGTTTACAGATGATCCACACTACTGCAGGTAGTTGTACCCTTTACATTTGCAGGCAATTTATAATGGATACTAGCATCCAGAAAAATTATATACAACAAAAGTGATACAGCATGAAAAACTTGCCATGCAGGATAAACCGCATCTTAAAGCAAAAGGAAATCACACAAGTTTTACACACCACTCCATGGTGGCCATGGATAGTGTTTCTGCATAGAGTGATTTTTTAATATATAATGAGCATAAATAAGTAATAAAGTTTAATATAAATAAAAATCCTTAGACAATGTAAGATGATATAAATCCATTAATTGCTAGGTAATTATACCAATTTAAATCAGCTGAGAATTATCACCAAATGAAAAAGTAAGTTCACAGTTCAAATAATAAATGGAATGTTTTGAACCATAATATTTTTGGTAGAATTATGCACCTGATAAAATTAAAACCAGCATTCGTTTATTTTCATTTTTATTTCCTTGATACATCCAGTCCTATTTAACATTTTTGATTCTGGAAGAAGTAAAATTATAAACCACGTAATATGTATTCTGTTCCCCATAGAGCATAGATCTGGCCTTTGAGGGATAGATGAATCAGTACTTTCAAATTAAGCACCAAGCAAAATGTCCACAGAAATTCTGGTGCATCCTTTTATTTAGAACAGTTGCCTCTTTTCCTACTGCAAGAGCCCAGCTTATGAGCCTGCCCTCAGTAAATTAAAGAGAAAAAAAATCACTTTCTTCAGATGTCATTCCTCTGTATGCACTCATTTCTTCAAGGCTTAAGATCTAAAATTCCTGTAACAATTCGGCCTGGAAAGATGAATAGCTTTTAAAACATTGTGTTGATTGTATTAATTGGGAAGGGAGTAATGGGTTTAGAATAACTGGAACAGTTTTTAAACAGCTTGATTACAAGGATTATCACACACACATTGAGATAGACAAATCTAGGGAAATGAGAATAATTTCTGGCTTTCCTGGGCATGCATTTAAAGTAGAGAAATGTAGAACTGAAAGCAAATAGCACAACCTGTTTTAATCAAAGTAGTCTAGCAAGAAACAATCAATTAAAGAACAGTCTGATTCTCTGTGACATCAATGTATGAAAATCTGTTAGACGCCAGATTGTGTCTCAAGACACATATGATGAACTGAACAAAATGACCTGCTAATAGCTTTTACGGGTAATAAATGCATCATGTTATTGGTAATTCTGCAGATGGTAAATCAAGCTAATATCCAGGCTGAAACAAGCTACTTGTTAAATATACTTCAAAAATGTTCCTCCTTGTTATTCCATAATTGTGTCACACAGAAAAATAAGATGATTGCTACTTACTTTTAGGCATTTTAAATTAAGATGTGTTTCAACATGCAGACATTTTAATTTTCAAATTCTTTAGAGAGAACATTTTCCAACTGATCTGAGCTTTTGAAGCACAGCATTTGTATTTAGATTAGCAGCTCTATATAAATTGTTTTATAGAAATACTTGGTTTTACTGTTCATGATGTATTTTGAAAGAGATTTCACAATGTCTAATGTTAATCTGAAGCTGTTATTCAGGATGCAAGATTTTCAGTTGTACAGGTGCAAATAATTTCCAAATGGGATTTTTTTTGTTTTCTATATTCCAAGATGCTGTAAAAGTGGAGATGATCTATCTGTAGCAAAACAAGACTTCAGATGTATAGACATCAGTTCTAATTTTGCTATATATATGAAATAATTTAGTTTATATATCCAAAGAAGACTAATTATGTAAAGAAAGGTATGAATTTACAGGCCAAATTCCATGTTTATCCAAGGCATAAAAATTATCAAATCATTGGCTTAAGAAATATTTGTATAAGATAGATAAACCCAAAAATCTCACTCAAAAATGGCAAGTAAAAGAAAATAAATAAACTTTAAAAACCCTATTCCATTTCTTTATGCCAAGGATTTTACAGAATTTAGTAGTCTGTAATTTTTATATTGTTCCACATCAGCTTTTAATAATAAAAAAGTAAATTATTTTCCAGTTAGCAACTATTTACTGCAGAAAAACATCTACCAGCAATAATAAATTATATTTTTGTGGTTACCCAGTTCAGTACACATCCCCAAAAATTCAAATGGATATTCAATGCTCAATTATTGTAATATCTATTAAAAAGTGTTTCTGTCAGGCTAATTCATCAGGAAACCAGAAAATTATTGGAAAATCTTAATAAAATGTGAAGTCATCATTCTAACATGTTAGATACTGCAAAACCATAGGGGCAACCAAGAGTTACAGGTAGCAAAAAGCAAGAAGGAATGAGGGAACAAAATCAAAAATATTTGAATCAGGAGACCTTTTGAACACACTGCTTTTCCCAGTTTCTTGTGAAAATGTGGGGGCCTTGACTCTACCTCAATGCTTTAGTTCTTCTACATTCCTGCGTCAGATCTAATTACATAATTAACATTTTTTGTTACTAGCCACTTCCTATATTTGTTCCAGCTATTCCCCTCTCTACCCCACACTTGAACTAATGTGTGTAGCTGGAGTTTTAATGGCTCTTCTCAACAATTTACTATTGCCATCAAACCCATAGAGCTCATGATCAATATTCAATATTAACAGCATCAAGGCTTTTTTTAGATTTTAGAATTATTTTTCTCAGCGCATTCATGATCTGTTGTGATCATTTCCAGTGAATACAGAATTCAAGTTAGCAGTGGAGGACCTGGAGTTGAAAGAGATCGTTAAATCTCTTTGTGCTATTAGGATGCTCAACATCTTTTCCCACGATAGGAGAAGGATTGTAGCTTGAAGGGAAGGAGACAACAAATGAAATGTTTCTGGCAGTGCCACTGCAAATGTAGTTTCTGGCAAAAACCCCCAAATGCTGGTAACCAATATAGTCTGAATCCTGTATCGTGAGGGCCATGCTCAGAAAGCTTTGACCACATTGGCTGAAGTGTCTCTTAAGTTCATTTGAAGGTGGCAGACCACTACTTGCAAAGCATACAGAAAGAAGAAACGATTGTAGCTTTGGCCAGTTATGGAAAAGGCAAAATATAATTTGAATTTTCTGGTTTTGGTTGAATGTAATTATATTTAACCACAGATAAAAGATTGAACGAGGTATTAACCAAATTATCAGGACTCAATTTTTAGGTCAGTGCTCTTTAATATTTTTATAAATTTTCTGGATTCAGGAGTCAAATGTGCACAAAGTTTTCCTACAATACCAAACTAGGATGTGCCATGGTTTTTCTTGAGAGTAGGGAGGACTTAAAGAGAGATCTGGGTAGACTAGAGAGCTGAGCAGTTGCCCACCATATGAAAATTAACTAGACCAAAATGGACATTTCTCCACCTGGGATGGGGAAATCCTGTTTATATTAATAAATACGGGGATGAGAGGCTGGAGAGCAGCCCTGCAGAAAGAGACATGCAGTTTGGGTTGATGGCAAGTTGACAAGAGTCAGCAGTGTGCCTTGGCAGCCAAAAGGACCAGCTGTGTCCTGGGGGGCATCGGGCACAGCATCGCCAGCCGGGAAAGGGAGGGACTGTCCCGTTCTGTTCTGCAATGGAGTAGCCCCACCTCGAGTACTGTGTGCGGTTTTGGGCACCACAAAAAGAACATCAGAATATTAAAGCATGTCCAGAGAAGGGTGAGCAAGACGGTGAAAAGTTTTGAGAGCGAGAATTCGGAGGAGCAGCTGAGGTCACTTGTTTGTTGAGCCTGGAAAGGAGAAGGCTCAGGGGTGACCTCATTGCAGTTGACAGCGCCCTCAAGGGCAGCAGTGGATGGGGAGGTGCTGCTCTCTCTCTGGTGAGCAGCAACAGGACACGAGGCAACGGAGTGAAGTCCCATCGGGGGAAGCTCAGGATGAACAATAGGAAAGGGTCCTTCACTGAGATGGTTCTTGGTCACTGGAGCAGGCTCTCCAGGGAAGTCGTCATGGCACTGAGCCTCTCAGAATTCCAAGAATGTCTGGACAATGCTCTCAGTTCTGTGGTTTAGGTTTAGGTGGTCCTGTGAGGAGAAGAGAGTTGGACTCAGTGATCCTTATGGGTCCCTTCCAAATGGAGATATTTTAGGATTCTAAAATAACTAATTATTTAAGGAAATTGGGATCTCCTTGAACAGAGATTACTTCCAGAACATAAATAATTCATTATGGTCATGTCTGTCCCTCAGTACAGTGTGATTGTGAGAAATCATCCTGTGTTTCTGTGTATGCTCTCTTATGACTTATTTTTAATGGTTTATATAATGTTTAGGTGAAAATATAATATTTACTGTTGGGCAGCAGAATAGTATTACTGTTTTAAGTCCTTCTAGCTAACTCATCGAAAAGCTGCTTGTGGTGCTGAAGCAGAGTATCTATTTTCTTGGTGAACAGGTAAAAAATGGAGAAACTCCTTGAGTACCTCTGTTTCCATCCTTCCCCCTTCATTCACCATCTGCTTGTTTCAAACATGCCAGAAATTCTGCTTTATATTTCCAAGGAAACTGTTTTGTATCTTAAAATGGGTATTAATTGAATATAAAATTATAGTGATAAAGTCAAGAGTTACTGGGCTAGTGTTTCCCCTCAGTCATAAAAATTGCATGACAATTTCGACTTGAGATTCACTTAGTACCAACTTGGAAAGGGTTTTGGCTCTCAGCAAAATTCTCCTTGTTGATGGCCACATCATCATTATCCCTTTGGCTCCTGACACAGTGCCCACTCCAAGGTTGTTTTATTATGGTAAGTACTGAAAAAAATCCAGAGCAGGCAGTTTGGTGAAGACAGTGGTTTTCAGTAGAAGTCCTTTCTCCATCATTTTTATTCAGTTATAATGTAGTAGTTGCCAGAGGCATTGTGCAAACTTACAAATTTGCTGTTGCTACCCCAAACAGTTAAAAAACTAAAGAGTATTAACAATTAGCCTGGAAAGAGCTGCCTTTCCATTTTTCCTGAAAAAGGTAGGGTAGCCTCTAGTTTCTAACAGAGGCAGTTTCTAACCCAGAGTTAGTTGTGTCAGATTGGAGAATATGTGTAGTGAGAAAAGATGCATGAGAAACGGGGAGCCAAGAGGTGACTGGAATGTTGCCTGCAGCAGGATTTGGTTCTGATCTTGTATTTCCCATTTCTGCTCCATTAGCATTGTCACACAAAAGTTTTTAGAAGCACCCTTATTTTATAAACTTCTTTTCCTTCCAGATACGTACCACATTAGGAAGGTTAGGTGACCCTGGCAGATTATTTTCCCAAATCTTTATCAGCTGTGTTTCTTCAAAAGCAAAAAAAAAAAAAAAACAAAAATTGCTCCTTTTTCTTTTAATAAACTGAATAATACATTTTTTTCTGTAATAATAATTCTCATATAATTTTTTTTGTGTGTTTAAAAGCAAGAAACAGTTTTGGGTGTTACAAGCCATAGCTTTTGCAGCCTCAGTGATGGTTCATATTCTGGATACCCTGTAAGTTAATAGCTGAGGAACAACTCAAAGAATGTAACATTAAAGCTTCTGTTTTCTCTCTGGATGATCAGAAGAGGGAAATCAAGTGCTGTACATCTTGAGAAATGGTATTTTTTATGCTAAAATTTATTTAAAATTAAGTCTATCATATCAGTTTAAATATTGCTCTAAATTCTAAAATATAATCTCTTGGTAGATATTTAGTGCAAATTGAAAAAGCTTAAATGGCTTAAAAATGGCTTTGAAGCATTATGTAGAAGCAGAGATCATTTATAAATGATGGGACATTAATGGCTTCCTTCTACATTTAGCATAAGACTTTGAAGATGAAATGGAAGTGTCTCACTGCAGAAATTCACAACATATATGTATCTCTAAAAGTTTATTAAATTTAAATATTTATTTTGAGATTCTTTATGCTTGTGTAATAATTTGAAATTCAGAACAGTACATTTACTATGACAGAAAGTTTACTATCTAGGACAGAATCCTTTCCATTTTGTTTTAGGTTTTATTTTACTGTAGACATATTGGCTAAAGTACTGGCTTGTTATTTGCTCTCTTTTCTGACATTGTGTAATCCATCTGGCTTTGAGGAAAAACAACATCAGTTCACGAATGAAATAACTTTAAATTTAAGAGGAAGAGATATCTTATAGGTACACTATTCCAGTTGAAATGCTGTGGTATAGGATCTTAAGTACCTGACTCCCATGCCTGTGTCAAGGAGAGCAGAAACAGCTAAAAATAATGTACGATTGCCTTGGACCTGGAATAAGTCATGACTTTAAATGATTCCATTATGGAGGAGTTACACTATGGGCTATTTTGCTTCTGGCAGAGCTGTATGGAGTAGTTCGTGTTTAATAAGAACGTGGACAGCAGACTAGATAGGTTTAAAAAAGTATATAAATTTATGCATTTTTCTAGATGAATATATTAAAGTTTGTCAGTGTAACATTTTGTACAAAAAAAAAAAAAAGAGGGATTTTGAATTAGTAATCTTCAGCATTATCTTGTCCAATCGAGACTGAAAGGTGATATCTGTAGATTTCATAGACTAGTGCAATACAGCTCACTCCTGTTAATAATAAGCGGTTGGTTAAAATATTTGATTAAAGCAATTGAAAATTCTTCCAAATTCTAGATAATATTTATTTTACAGTCAATTTAGCATTTCTGATAATCATAAGTGACATATACTGTATGATGTTGGGGAAAATTGCTCATTTCAAAGCTGAGATTTTCAAAGATGATTAAGATATTGCTGTATAACTAAAGACCATACCAAAATTTAAGAAAGTATTCTTGTCCCTAGTGGATGTCCATGAATGAATCCTGACAAAATAACAAACTAAATTGTGCTTATGAATCAGCCGTCTAGAAGTTTAAAATGCTTTTAAAAGCCCCTACAATTTTCCCTCAATTAATGACTGTAGGCAAGAAATTAAAGGCATAAAATGAGGAATATTGGATCTACTTTTTCTTTATTTCAAATTCATTTTAGGTCATGGTTCAGAAAAATGCTCAAAAGCATGTCTGACTTCAAGCACGCAAGTCTTCCCTTATTTTTCAGAGACTGTACACATCTCTAAGTTTACATTAAATGTGTTTTGCAGAATGAAGATGTACAGGAAAAAGAAAATTAAATGCTGGAGTCCAAGATTGAATAGCACACCTCGAATCATCATCTAGTAGTCAGGTGTTACCTGCTTTTTTTTTTTTTTTGACACATGATGAAATATTTTGCAAAAAACAGTTGAGGTGAGGTCAAAGGAAAGAAGGGGTTGGTGGGAACAGGGATGTATACAGCTTAAAAGCCAAGGTTAGTGTTAAACTTCACTGACAAATTTGACCTTTGAAGTAGCACAATTGGAGGCAAGGTTAACCATTCCTTTTTTCCATCCTTGTCCAACTGAAATGGCATTCCCCATGAGCACAGGCAAACAGAACTGCAGAAATTAGCAAGAAAGTTAATTTTAGTACAAATTCCTAGACAATCCCTAGACACTCACCAGTAAACACAATGTAAGGAGGGTTAGAACATGGCCCAAGGAAAGGGTTTTTTCCTCTTCTTATGCCTGAGGTTATTTTGCTAGGAAATACTTCTTTCAATGTACTGTAATTGAAACTACTCTCATGCTCTGTTTCGGCCTTCTGATAAGTGCAAATTGTTTCCTTGTAGACCTGGCACACTGACTCTGCCTGTCCCCCTAATTCACAATTTGCAGTGCCCATAGAGAGACAAAATAAGCCTCCTACTCCTCATACTTAAAAAATGAAAATGAAAGTTTTCCAAACACTTCTACTTTCTGTGGCTGCAAATAGTTAATAAATGCCTAATGGCAAAGCAAAAGAGACGAGTGAAATATTCTTATTTTTAGTGTGCTAGGAGTTTGATTCTATGCCTTTGACAAGATCTTTAGGAAAACCAGTTTTACCTTTCTGTTGTAGCCTTTTTGCTTTAACAACAACAAAAATAATTTGGAAGCAGACATTGTCAAGCTCCTTAGAGCAGCTTTAGAAAACACTCACAGAAATCAAATCCCATCCCACAATGAATGTCTCTTTTTTTAGCCAATGCTGAATGTTATTCTCCACAATAACCCATATTCCCAAACTAACCCAGCTCTTGCTGCTTTATCATATGTCTTGCACTATTTAATGCTGTACTTGAAGCACCAGCTGCTGGACACAAGCGATAACAAGAGACTCTCACCTTTAATTTTAAAATGTACATGTTTCTAGCTTTCATAGCTGTGAAGAACAGCTTGAAAATATCATCCAAGAATAACTGAAAATTCAGAAAAAGAGAAAAAATATCATTTTGTGCAAATCTTCTAACTTTTTAGTCTCAAGACCGGCACACTATTGCAAAACTCAAATTGCAATGAATTGAAACAAAGACAATACCATTTTAAGATTCTCTTTACTTGGGAGATGGAAACACATGAAAAGATAGTAGGGTCTACATGTTTGTTCAGGTCTGTTACAGATTATCCTTTATTGACAGATAGAAGTCCCTGGATTATTAAAAATGTATAGTGATAAGACACAAAATTATTGCCTGGTTGCTAGCATCGATGCAAAACCACTTACACTACTCAAAATACAGCTCTTCCATCTAACAATTAATGTTGTGCAGTAGAGGACATTGTGCAGTCCTTACTATGGAAAATATCTCTACCAACATTGTGTAGTGACCTACTGTTCTTAATTACACAACAAAGCATCATGTTTGTCCCATGCTAAAAGCAAAACGAGAGTGTAACCGCTTAGGTAAGCTTAATTAGGCTCCAGCACTAATGCTGACTTCCATCTTTGAATAACTCCCTCTTATGCTAATTCAAAATCCTGAAATTGTAGCAGTAAAAGAGCTCCACATCTACCTTACCTAGTATGTGAGATGCATTTAAGAAAGTGTTCTATAAACTCTGAAACAATCTTGGACTGTTTTTTTTTTTTTTACTTAAATTTTATTTTATTTGAAACTGAAGCAATTTCATGAAGAATAACTCACCTTCCAAGGGGAAAAGAGGAGAATTATGATAACTCGTGTGCCTTTGGAAGAGCTTTACCTGCTGTGATAAGCCTATTTGACTACATGGCTGCAAGAACAGCGACTTTTTGACATCAATTCCCATAAGGATATCTCTTCCAAAGCTTTGGTTTTCTTTACAATTTAATTCAGTTGCCCTGTAGTGGAACCCCTGATGTCTGGATATTGCCTCCACAGCTTTCCTTCTCATGGTCCAGGTTTTCTTCCCCACATGATCATTGTTCAACCTGATATGGCACTGCTAATGTTGCTTGATGAATGATAAGTCTGCTGGGAAAAGCAACAGAATAATATTAGATGACTAAAGATTGTTGACATATTTAAACTTTTAAAATGTGAAAAAAAATCAACAAGAACACTTCAGTAAAATTTTACTAAAAAATACTAAGCCAAATTTAAATAATGTATCCAGATGTTAGACTAGAAATGCATTAATGTCAGATATTCTTCAGTCCTTTTCTTTTCAGCCAACACAAAATTCAGATATGCTGGACGGGGCTTGGACTTCTTTTTCTCAGTGGCTACCTTAGTTTTGTTTTTTTTTTACTGGTAGTATACATGAGAGATCTTCAGTATAAGCACACACTTCACAGTTTAAACTTTAATATCCCCTTAATTTTTAAGAGCCAAATTTATTTAGACTGAGAAATATACTTCAAAAGTAGTATTGAAAACAGTGTATTAAAAGTACAACTATGATACATATTTGATATTTACTTATCATGGATGAGGAGCCTACTGATACCTTAAGCTGAGCCAAGAACCTCTACCAGTTGCAATTTCTGATGCTGAAGAATTTCTTATCTATGACTGGGTAGGGTGAAATCCACTGAAACTGAAATCAGTAGGAATACCTCCTAGCATATTATATTACTTGACACATGTAATGGTCCAGAATGCACCCCTATGGGGGTTGCACAACTAAAGAGTGGTACATTAAGTTGAAATACTCCCCTGTAGTATTTCCTGATCCAGACTTGTCAGTGTACTCAGAGCCTGGTCTGTTATTCCCAATATTGACTCCTGGGCACTGTTTTTATTTTGGGGGATTTGGGTGGGTTGGTTGGTTGGTTTGCTTTTGGAATTTTTTATTTGTTTGTTTTTATTTTTTTATTTTATTTGGTTGGTTTGGTTTAGTTTTTATTTTGTTTTGAGTACTTCATGTAATATTCTATGAGGTTATTCACCTTGAGTCTAAGTCACACACCAAATTCCCTTAGAAAGAAGAAATCTCCTGTAAGGAACTTGTGTGTCTTAGCCCTGTAGGAAAAGGGGAAATCTTAAATAAATTTTTCAGGGGTTTAATAACACTGATTTGTTCCTAAGAGAAGCAGCTATACCCTGGTTATTCTGTAGTATCTTAGAAGGTGATGGATAAGAATTGAATAAATATGGTAGGTTGTAGTATTCCTCTCAGATATTGGAGAGAAATAGAAACATCTTGCTACTCTACCATTGGAAAGTAATCAAATATTTATCCATGGGAAATGGTTTCTTGGCCTTACATTAATACTGTAAGAAAATTGCCTACTGTTCAGTAAATACTGGGAAAGAGTTTTGTTGGGAGAACAGACTTATGCATCCAATGCGTTGCCATACAACTTTTCCCACAAACTAGAAAATGGTTATTTGGAACTGTGAGCAAATTGCAATCCCATTCCTATGATGTTTTGTTTCCCAGAAAGGTGCTATAGAAAGAATGAGCAACAGCAGAATATCTGTTCCAAATTTAGATGATGGAGCAATAGTTCCTAGCACAGCATACCAAAAATTATTCAGGGAGAGTTTCATTAAGATTACAGAGACAGGAAAAAACTTCAATACTGTTTTAGGCCAGGCTAAATCAGGAAAGAGGAAAAAAGTTACATAAACCCACCCCATATGTGCCAGATTGTGTCAGCTTCTAGGAAGCAGGAATTTCCCTATTTTACCCAAAGACCATAGTCTAAAAAGTGATTTATATGTCATGTGTTGCTCTTCCAATTGTAAATGCAACATCATTTTCTACAAAATTAATGTAACATTTATTTGAGAGAATTAATGGGAGTATTTCACAACTGCACCTAAATGTTTCTTATTTTCAGTGGGATAAAATCTCAAGTATCATTTTCATTTCAATGTCATACAAGTTTATTTTGTTTGGAATATATTGTTTTAGCAAACTGAATAATATCCAGTTGAGTTAGCGGGGGGAATTCAATTTTTCTGCGGTTCAGTGCTCTTGAGTCGTCTTGTTCTAAATCTAATACATAATCATGATTGTGTATTTTTGTGATGCTACTACTGTTGATAGCATCAGAATAAGCAGCAATACTTAGTCTTCATGTATTTGTCCTAAATTGCTTCTTAATGAAAACAGGATTTTCCCCTTGTAACCTCAGGTTTCTTTTGTTTTTCTCTATGTATCTTATGCTCTATACTTTGTTGGAGTCTTTTTTTGCCAAAGTACGTCTCAGTGTGATTTGGGATGAGCATTTAGATCACTTGTATGTTAGATATTTAAGTTCTTAAGTAGGTTTTTGCTGTCTTGCTGATCTTTCAAGTGTTCTGCACTTTCTATTTGTTCGTTTTTATTTTACCATTATAGAAATTAATGAGTTTTTTAGAGATTTAAAGTTCTGAAGAGGAGCAAAACTATAGACTGTAGATCTGAAGTTCATAATTAGTAGTTTGATATTTTAATTTTAAATTCTCAAGGAGTTTGTTCACTACCGGAACTTAACCAAGTAACAGTAACACAGATAAACTTGCATTTATGCAATGTTCTTCCTCCTTCCCCCATAGAGGTGGGTTCCTCAGAAGCAAAGGAAACCAGATGGAAAGTAGTAAGTTTTGAGCTTTGAATGTGTCATTAATTTGGGTACATGCTTGCAACCAGTATACTTTAAGTAATTGGTTGTTCTCCAGGCGATACAGTTGATGCACCCAGACACCTCAAAACTGTTGCAGTTCTAATCTAATTTTCAGAGATGCAAGTGCTCAGAAAAGCAAGGTAAGAAGTTATTAGTGACAGATATCAAAATAAGATTTTGCATAATAGTATTTTTATCATTATAATAATCAAAGTATTTTTATCACATGAAGAAAATTTTAAAAATATATACCCTGGATTCATTAATTTCAAACTTTATATTATACAATATGGTCAATGGCCAAGGAGAAAAAGTCCCCCCCAGCCCCCAATGTACTTTATTTCACATCAACCATTTGTCAGAGGTTATGTTGAAACATTATATCCTATATCAGAACTGTCTCTTGAGAATAATTGTTTGCTTTGGGGTCTTCAAACAGTAATTCCAGGATCTCTGCAGGCAAGGTTATTTAAAGAAAGACATGAGAATCATTTGGTCACTGCTGAAGCACCTGTAGCACTTCTGCAGGGATGGGCAGTGCTAGAACCAACAAATTCAGGAATCAGTAAATAAAACCAGTAATATTCATAGTAATTTGCTATCAGTAGTAGTTTTATACAATATGAAGCAGCTAGAGCTTTTGGTGAGTAATTTATTGATTTTTAATGTTTTCTGAAATGTAAATATTAGAGATACACAAATAAGAAGAGCAAGCTGCTAGAACACTCAGAAAATGAGTGCAGACATAGCTATTCTTAGGGAACAAGATGCTGCAATGCATGAGAATAGCAAGTGAAGGGTATGTGTGTGCTTCAGTGGAATAATGCAAAAAAATAATGCAAAATTCTAAGAAACACAATGGAAATATATCTGGACAGCTAAAACCAAAATATATCCTTGGGTGTAAGCATGAAGTCTTCCAGTCTCCAGAAGCTGTATTCTGGATCTGAAGATTCTACCTGTGCTTACTGAGTGAAATATTAAATGAATGTTTGATCAATCCATGAGCAGATACAGCCCAACATGTACTCAGTACAGCTGAGCCTCCAATGACAAGGCTAATTTTTATGAATTTTAGAAAAGGAAGTTTGACTGATATTAAGACTTGGAAATATTTCTGGTTAATCTCCTCAAGACAAATTAAAATGGATTAATCCAATGTGCTGTATTAGAAATGGATGTTCTTCAACATGACTGTCCCTATCAGATGATAAAGAAAGTAATCAAAACTGTTTAAGAAAACTGGTTTAAACTGCTTGTTTGTCATGTTGATAGAATGAGCCTGGATCTTTTGTTCTTGTCCTATTTCATGTGGATATCACTCATTTGTTATCCATGGAGTCTGAATTACATTATTCAGCTGGAACTGAGTCAGATGAAATGCCTGTGTTAAGAAAGATTTTACCTTGTAAAGTGTGGGGTTCAAACAATGGATGTGCACAGGTTTAGAGAGGCTTCATTTTCCAGCTGTCTAAACAAAGCAGAAGACTTGCCATCTTGTAAATCATGTACTAGAGTTCATGACAGAATAAAGCAGGAAGGTCAGGAATGGCTAAACCATCATATTGACCACGTCATGTGGTTTGAAAAACCACCATACAAATGATGGTGCAGATTCCACACCTGAATCCAGGTACATCTGTGTGTATGGAACTGGGGGCAGAATTTGGCTAGAAGGCATGACTCAAAACATTGTTAAAATGATGACCAAGCTTTCTTTAGTTTGCCTCTGCTCAAAACAGCTGAAATTTGCTCAAAAAGCAATTAGAATGACTATCACTTAAAGCCACACTCTGGTGTTCTGCAAGATTACAATGTCTCAATTCCATTACTCTACTAGGATACTGAAGCTTTGGGTTTCTGCTGTAAAACAGTGCAGTCAAATTTAAACTCCGAGGAATCTGGGCCTGCACACTACCCATAACATTTCTATTGGGCATGCTTGGCAATAAAGCCAAGACTAATATTGGATTCCATTTTGTGAAAAGGCATAAGGAGGAAGGCACTCTATTTATTTGGTTATTCTTTGACTGCATAATTGTCCACTGATCTTCCTAAAAAA
This sequence comes from Cinclus cinclus, assembly GCF_963662255.1. Taxonomy (NCBI): domain Eukaryota; kingdom Metazoa; phylum Chordata; class Aves; order Passeriformes; family Cinclidae; genus Cinclus; species Cinclus cinclus. The sequence continues at coordinate 11,654,027 of NC_085054.1, forward strand.
CTGTCTCCATGCTAGCCAAATGAGGGACTGATGCCTAAAGGTCAGTAAAGTAGCACACAGGAAAGCAAAACCAGTGTGTACATATTCCTCAGCGCAGACAACTGAGAGCACATGCTTATTGCATCCATTTTTTTCAAACTTGCATAACAATTTTGCTACTAAAAATCTACTAAGTAAAAATGAGTAGTAAAAATCAGCATGGCATAATTTCAAGAAATGTGTCTCTTATTCTCCAAATTTCTCTCTAGTGTACATGGTACATACATTGAAATTGTTTATGGATTTCGAGTTGATGGTACTGTGAAACCTACCCCGACTTTTCATTTCTGTGACTTAAAGTCGAGCACTTTGTTGTGTAATTAAGTACAGTGGGTCACTGTGCACTGCAGCAATACTGTTTTCTAGTGCTTGGAGTACTGAATCCATAGAGCACCATTAATTGCTGGGTGGGAAAGGATATTAATATTTTGAATGGTTGTAAGTGGTTTTGCATAAATGCCAGCAATAAGGAAATGGTTTTATGTTTTATTGTTATGCATTTTTAATGTCAGAGTGTGCTCTAACCATAAAGCTTCTAACAAAAATTAAGGCACTGTTTGAATCTTTCTGCACACTTCAGAAGGTTTCTATGTTCCTCTCCTCTCCTCTCCTCTCCTCTCCTCTCCTCTCCTCTCCTCTCCTCTCCTCTCCTCTCCTCTCCTCTCCTCTCCTCTCCTCTCCTCTCCTCTCCTCTCCTCTCCTCTCCTCTCCTCTCCTCTCCTCTCCTCTCCTCTCCTCTCCTCTCCTCTCCTCTCCTCTCCTCTCCTCTCCTCTCCTCTCCTCTCCTCTCCTCTCCTCTCCTCTCCTCGCTGTGACCTAGAGAAAAGTCTTTCCTTGATTTACTCTTAAGATCAACTCTTAAATTTTGCAACAGAGACACTTTATAACTCCTCCAAAAAATCAGGTAATGTCTTAAAGATGGAATTTTACTTGAGTTTTTGCAACTCATACAGAAAGACTATACTCAGTCTTACCAGTCTTTCCCAGAAGGCTTGATTTTCTTTGCTAGTGTGACAACAGGAGACATTAGTCTAGGCCCATAGGTGGGCAATCCATAGTCATTATAATATGCAGGTACTCTGAATTAAATGAGTAAGATATTTGCTTTCCATGTTTTATATGTTATTGCTCATTAAATAAATATTATTTTTCATATCACATTTTTAAGATTCTTGCTGCTGTACAGGATGCAGTTAAACTGACCTTATATTTAAGAATCAATGTGATCTCCTGGTCAATAATAAAAGAGCTTTTTGAAATGACAGAGACATTCATCATTGTCAGTTAACAGTTATGATTACTTGGACCATTCATCGTTAGTAATTAAACTTAAAAGAAATAATGAAATTATCCTAAATTTCTCCTTAGAAAATGGCAGTCTGAATACAGGCTAAGAGACAGCCACAGATAGTTCTATCCATGACTTTGCTGTAAGATTTCTGAAGGATCACAAATGCAGAGCTCTTTCTTCACAAAAGTTACATGCTAAGAGATATGTCAAAACATGAGTCAAGTAATTAAATAGTTAAGTGAGTGTTTAATAATAGATTCTATTACAACTATTTACATTCCACTGGGAATGTGCCATATAATATTGTAGTCTTCCGTATCGTCACCCAACTTTCAGAACAGCAATTTCTGTAATAGAATAAGATATTTATCTTGTATAAAGTTTAAATGGGTAGAGCATGACTGCAGAAGCTTGTCAGATGACAGCTTTAATGAGATCCTTATGGTCACCATGTGATGCTAAAATGTCTTTCATCTTTAGAATTCACAAAATTTTGTACATTGATTTTTCATTTTGCCAAGTTTCTCAAGATAAACAAATGTTTCTATGGCAGCTGGCTCTAAAAGCAACCATTTTCATGGCAAGAAAATTTGAATATCTGACCTTACAGGTACAATAATGCCCTTGTATCATCTATGTTTGTAGCTGTACCAGAGACAGCAAATGTTTCTGTGCTAGAAGAATAATGTGTACAAGTGTGTGGTGCATAAACCTTTTAAAATACCTCTATCCAATTTCATGTGTAGAATTAAACTATTAAATGCACATAAACTCCTGGAAACAGGTGATTTAAGGCAAAAATGCATGAAAAAAGTACTTTTATTTCTGATAGTATTAATGCTCAGTGATCTCAGTAAAGGGTCATGGTCTAATTGCCCAGAGAAACACATGAGCATATAAGGAGATAGTCTCTAAAGATTTTACAGACTAAGATGACAAACTATCTCTGAAGGTGGTAGCACAGTATAACAGAAAATCACTTAAATATGCATTGGTTTATATAAGCATACATACTGATGTATGTATATGAAAACTTACTGAAATCAATACATTTGCATGTTGAGGTATACCACATTCTCCTCTGTGAACATAAATATATTTATTCACACTCATACTATAAAAACTTGCATTCAATTTTAAAGTAAACAATATCTAATTCTTTATTTAACATCTTGTAGGGAGCATTAAGTTATAATTTCTTTAATAATATCAGGAATCAGAACTTTTGCTGGTTTTAGATTGAAGTGTTTCAACTGAGGTGTCATAAAGATGGTTTGGGGGGAAGCAAATAGAATCAGTGTGATTGTTAAAGCAAGAAGGCGAAAGTGATGTATTAAAGACATAACAGAGGTAACATAGTTCTATTATGGGTCTTGGGGGTGAAAATAAGAAACATTATTTTGTCACTTATGTTGGTATTCCTTACCCTTTTTTTCAATGAAGAAGTTCAAGTAATCCCACAACAGCAGATTACTTCCCTCACTTTATTGTAAATACTGAGAAATATGGTGGTGTTTAATAGTCCCTGCCCTTTCTCAAAAGGCTTTCCTATATATAGAAAAGAGTAATATCCAAGAAATCACTGTTTTGATTTTTCTTCATGTTATTCATGATTTCAACAGCTTTTTTTATAACAAATAGTTTGAAAAATTATAATCTGAATTAATAAAAGGCAACAGAATTTATTAAAAACCTGAAATCATAAAATGGGGTTTACCCTGTCAGGTTCACTATTAACACACTGTATAGGTCTGTCTTCAGCATCCTGTCACCTCTATTTTATCAGAAAGCTGCTGCAGTGAATGTCAGATTCAGGAGTTTCACCTTCGTAGTTTTATCAAGACTGCTGATGATTTTGCAAAAAGGAATTTTAAACCAACAAGTTTTCATTAAAATTTCCTTCAGAATATCTAAGAATTTTCAGCAGGAAAAGTATGTGAATGTGGATTCAATGGAAATATTCTTTTAACAAATTATTCTGTGTTTAATACTTATTCTCTGAAGATGTTAGCATAACTATGCAGTGTTTCTTACAGAAATATTTAGCCTCCTGATTTATTCATGGTTCAATCCTGTAAGTCTTGCTCAGGTTAAAAACTCTTAACTTCTTCAGAAAATCTCCCTTCCAAATGACAAAGCAACAGAATGCACTTGGCACAAAATATTCATAGTTGTCTGACAATCTGGAATCTGATTGAATGTCTGATCCTAGGCACATAGAAACAAACAGCTTTAATTTCCTGGACAGTAACCTGCAGTTCAAACTCCATGGATATTTTGATGATTTTTTTTTTTTAAATACCAAACACTAAAATCCCATCAAAAATGGTGCCTCTGAAAACTGCAGTATTTTAATAACCCAACCCATTTCTCCTTATTCTTAACTTTTCATTCAGACAGTGGACCAACTTAAAAAAGTGATCTATAGCAAAGCATCATATCTTGATAGTGTAGGCCCTATATTGAGAAAAGGACAACAATGATGCTAATGAAAAGACATCAATAAATTTTCAAGTCTCATCATTGTTCATTTTATAAGAATCAAAGAATGAATGCCCCGAGATTGGTTGATAAACTGTTAACATATTGAGATCTGCATTTTCTCTTGTGTATTCCCAAACTTGTGTGTGCCCTTTGGAAAAGAAAATAATTGTTTTTGACATTATTTGACTGACTTGATTCAAGTAGGCCATAATTACAGTGCTGATCGGATTTCCCTAGACTGCCTGAATTTTCAAGCAGGACTACAACATATGGAAACATGATGGTTAATCACAAACAGATACACTACACAGATTCCCCCCCCAGTTCTCATGCTATGCTTCACTGAAGTTACTTCAAATTTACAACTGTGTAAAGGTGAAAAAACATAGCAAAAATGTAATTACCACTGGAAGAAAGCTGCTAGTAGCAGTAGCAGAAAAGCTGTCACTGCTTAAATACTGTTTAAGTATACAAAAGAGTACTTACATATGTTGTGATCAGCAAAGAATTGGTTTTCAAACTCTTATTTAAGGAAGAAAAAAATTAAACAGAGAAAAAACAAGGCTCCTTTTCTCCTGTGAGACATTTGTCAGACTAACAAAGGTTAAGACACAAAACATGAAAAAGTCTTCAGGTGAGGGTTCTGTGATTATTCAGGTGTAGCCAATGTAACTTTCAGTGCTCCAACAAAACGGTGGAGGGAGAATATTTACTGCAAAACTAATGGTGGGAATGAGGAAAGGATAGAGTAATCCAAAACAGAGAGAGGAATACAGTGTTTATAATAAAAAAAATATTTGTCATAGCAGCAGAAGCAGAAGCCAATAGGATGACAGCAGGAACAGATTTAAAACCATAGTTCTGAGAGATAAGACAAAAAAGTTTGGATATTCAGTTGCCACAATGATCCCTAAAATTTTGTTGCAGTAGAAGCACTGTAGAGAGTAGGGAATAAGAACTGTAGGGAGTAAGAACCATATTTAGTTTTGAAAAATAAAGTGATCATAGTACCTGGGAGGTAACTGGGAATTATAAAAATAGTAATTGTATCTTTAGCATTGTAATTTACATTCTTGATAAGGTCTTTACTGGATAATTTACTGCTTCTGACTATCCAGTTGGGTTTTCTTCGGACCCAAAGATAGGGAATAGGAGCTACTCGGGTATCATCAAAAGCAAGATCAATATAGTAACACTGAATCTACTTGGCTACTCATGCATGAAGGCCAAAAAAAGGCAGCTCTAAGTGGAACAGTCTATATACATTTATTATTTGTATTATCATTTTTTCCTGATAGCTTGATTGCAAGCCTATCATTCATTATGGCAGGTGCTCTACAAATCAGATAACGTACAATAAAATGTTCAAAAGAGTAATCGTATATGTTTCCAAGTCAAGAGGCAAAACAAGACATTGAGTGAAAATTGGTAAACTGGTGATGGTGTTATGAGCAGCACATCCCAGCTGCTGAGCTCGTTGGAGGTATTTCTAGGAATCCTTGCAGGTGAGGGCCTGTAAAGGAAGACCTGGAACTGGGGAATAAGGGCAGGTTCTGAGAAGTGCAGACTTGTTTCATTGTCTGCTCAGAGGAAGCTTGTATCTCTACAGGAGGAAGAAAATAAACAACAAAACCCCTTGCAATTGGACAACTGCATGGAGTGAAGTAGGAGTAAGGGGATGGATTCATAAACGAGATTGGTGTGAACAGGTACCCAAATAGGAAAAAGTCTACTTCAACTCTCTGAAGTAGACACAATCTATGTATATATCTCTATATTCTACTTCAATTTTGTGCTCAAGTTATGGTTACAGACCTGGTATTAATTTTGATTTTTCTTCTTGACACAGTAGTCCTGAAGACTGAAGAGTTTGTTTTCAGTCTTTCCTTTTGTCCATTTTTAAACAAATTGATAACAAAGAAAGCAATTAATTTAAAATAGAGGATTTCACCCCTAAAAAATTCAATGAAATCTGAATTAATTTATGGCACATTTTTGCTTGCTGATGTAATTTTGTAATGGTTGTAGCTAAAGTTTTGCTCACAGATTGTACTTACGTGTAAGCTGATGAAAGAGAAAGAAAGAATTGTATTGCAAATAAAGCAGGATCAAAGTAGGTTCTCATGATTTATTTTCAAGGCATGCAATTTTTATTTTTCCCTAAAAAATTCTTTAGGATTTTACCATGCAAGATAGAATTAATAAAGAACTCACAGAAATGTATCACATTTCAGTTGATAGAAAATATTATAAAAGTATTTCTCAAGTGTTTTTTTCTCATGCTTTCTTTTTTATATTTTTCATCTTTCTTTTTTTTTCTTTATAAGCAAATTTTTTTTACTATGTAAATTTTTACTTGCAATTTAATATTTCTGAATTCTGTCCAATTTAATTTATATACTTTCAATCTGTTCACTTTGTTAATGAAAAAAATTATTATAAAATAAAACTTTGTAGTATTCTCTTTGATAAAAGAGTTCTTTTGATCCGTATATTACATTGAATTTGGTTTAAGGTCATTGAAGTCAATTACATCTTTCATAAGCTAACAAACCCTGCAAAAACAGACACATTTTCTTAGTACTCTTCAATTCTTTCTAGTTTACTATAGCTAATGGTTTTGTCCACTCTGACTGAAAGTCAAATAGAACAACTATGTTGCAAATGCACCACTTTCTCTGGATTTCCCAGGATACATATTTGTTAATTTTTATTTAAGTTTATGTTTAGAATGGTGTTCAACACACGATCGTGGAACAAGGATCTTCCATGACATCCACATCTCACAGGCATTGTCATTGGATTTTGGCACCTCTGTGATGAGCATACCTTGTGAGAATACTTTTTACTGAAGAATGTGTGCATTACAATGAACTCGTGCATTGTCCTAGACCGTATATTCCCTTCCTTTCCAGACTGTATACTGTGTTTACTGAAACACAAGCATTTGGGAAGCCTACCAGTAACAACAAAAACAGCTTCAGGATGGCTCTGTGCTCGAGGGCTTTCCTTTATTCTGCAGTAAGCATCTGCTTTGCTCTTAGTCTTTATTTAGCAGAGACTGTCATGTGAGTGGAGGACTTTGTGACACGAACGAGTCAACGTTAAGAGGAAATAGTATTTTTTTTCATAAGCCACCTGTAGATACAGATTTGGATTTTGATATTATCTGATGTAACCTGCCAATTGCCCTTGTCACATGAAGTATCTCTTTCTTCCTATTCCCTGCTTAGTCTGTGCTTTGGTTCTCTGTGTTTTATGTAAATGCTGTGTCTTTGCTTTACCTAGTTAAAATATTCTTTTAAATGCTGCCATTTCAAAGCTCATTATATCTTTAGAAAGTAGAAGATATAGAAGGTGTTGAAGAACTAACTCTGCTCAGATTTATCATACCTTTGATTGACTGGGGAAATGACTTTCAATTGACATCTGAGCCAACAAGTTAGCTGAAATAAAATTTTGTTTAATACCTTTGCATCAATAATCTAGGCACAGCACCATTGATTGAGAAAGTCTGATCAATACAGTATTACTGACTGCCTAACTGTAACTTTGCCAGACTTTTTTGTTAATTCTGCTGATGACCTTCGTACCACCGCTTTTCAGGTTCACCATTTTTTTCTCTTTGAAATTCAATTTGCTCCATTTGCTATTATTTAAGGAATTTGCACATTCAATTGACTTCATTCTATCTAATACAATATGAGTTTAGTATATAAGAGATTGTGCATGCTTGGGACAAAACTTCTGTAGACCCAAATTAGAATCTTTGTGAGAAATTCACCTCAGGGAAGACATAATCCACGGAAAGAAAAAAAGGGGAATATAGATAATTTGTGTTAACCCTGTGGATACCATGGCATTTTCATCTTGAGATTTGCATTCAGTGTAGATGAAGTAACAAGGAAAAAGGGAAATAATAATCTCAATCAGTCCCAGATAGTTATCATTCAAGAATAATAAAACAATTACAGAAATAATGAAAAACTCAAAATCCCAGCTAATCATTCAAATAGGCATTCTCCATTCTGTCCTTTCAGTTAAATTCTTGCTCAGTTCACTTTCATTGTGACTTATATTAACCCTTGTTTTTCTCTTTGTGGCATTCTTCAAGCTATCTCCATTCACATTTTGATGGAGCAAAACAACGGTTTCTTTGAAAGTTATTTAGCAATTTGAGATTGTTTCATTCAGTGTTCCCTTGGAATAATGTTTCCCTTATGCAAAGACAAGACTGAATGCAACATCTAGATGTATTTGTCTTATCTAACAACATGTTGAGAAAAATACTTTGTTATTTTGTTTGATATAAATTCATGGCTTATGTTTTCATAGTTAGGAAGATATTAAAATATGTTAAAACACATCCATTTTTCCATGTTAGCCCTATTAACATTTCATTGCTTGTGGAAACATACATGCCATCTACCCCTACATAATATTCCAATATTAGAAATTGAAATCAGATCCTGTGCTAGATGTGTGAATGTGTAATGCAGCACCTGGCAAGGAGTCTAATAAACTGTTTCTTTCTGAGGCTGGCTGCTCCCAAGCCACCATTTGAAGATCTTCAGAAGTCCAAGAAGGTCCAAGAAGTTAAAAAACAGTCTTAGTAAAATGAGGACAGCCCTAAAGATGTTGTTTTTCTCCTTGACATCTTATGTAGTCCACATGTCTTCCATAGATCTTCCATAGGCAAAGGATCTTGCCAGCACTGGCTGTAAAGTTTTCTGAGTGCCTTTCTACCAGTTGCATAGCACAAAATGTCTTTAATATTCTGCCTGGATCAGAAATACAGACCTTCCTAGCAAAAGGGTATCACATTACTCTTAATCTGCTTGACCTTGATTTTAGAGTGAGCTGAAGGCATCTGTATTCCATTTAACTGACTAAGAAAATGTCACTTCTTGGGAGATGGCCAGATTCACCCACCTTTCACCCGCCTTCCCACCTGTCTGAGCACTGCCTAAGTGCAAAAGGCAAGCAAATTTGAGACTATTAATATGATTAAGGCTTGAAGGTACATGTGCAATAGAATTGTTTAAAAACAAGTTAAGTTTGGAGGCATGCCATTCTGATTAATGATTATCTTTAGTTTGGGAAAAGGCAGTGACACCAGTGAATCTTGCTAAATGTATACAGTGTATTAGATAATGGTACTAGATCCAAGATGTAATTCATTCATGCTTCAGGTTAACATATGCTACCCAAAGAACTTCCATTTTAGGGATAGTTAGAGACAGCAAACAAAAAAATAATGGAACAATTGTATATACATCCATAAATTATTAAATAAAAAGCTGATGTCTAAAAATTATGTTCATTTGTTTCTCTAAATTAATTCCATTTAGAGGTGCATGTAATGCACCATTCTTTCTAATTTTAATAGTACCTATATTTTCAGAAATATTAAAATTAAATCACTCCCTTTACATGTTCAGTAGAACAATCAGATCGTCTTTAATGTTTCATTGTCCAATGAGTTGCTATTGTATCCACTCCTAAGGTGACACAACTCATAAATAACGTTAAAGCTTGCTGTTCAAATTAAAATAAAATAAAAAAAAAGTGAATGGTGCTAGAATCAGGAATTAACTTTAAACCTGAGTGGAGAAAGAAATGTCTGCTAGGAAGAAAAAGATTTGGAAGAAGATCTCCTGAAAACAGATAATTCACAAAATCCTAGTTTGAATATTAACATTTCTAAGACTTTGAACACTTACATGATTTGTCTTGATTCTCTATTTAATCTTCTCTTTAAAATCAGGTATCTATGATTGAGGCAAACATTCAGGTACCTTTCAGATATTCAGGTATATATTTAAAGAAAATTAGAAAGCTAAGAAACCACAAAGGAGGTTGGGAGGCTGATACCTCGAAAAATTTCCAGATCTGCACCATGTCTCCAGAATAGGTCCATTTCTGGAGAATGACTTTTGAAAATTCCTCAAAATTCTGAAACAGTTAAAATGCTGGGTTTTTTTCTAAGGTAGGAATAAGATATCTTCAATGCTTTTAGTCACTGTGCTGACATAGTAAATGAAAGCATAATAATTCCATTTTGTTGATCATTTAATCAGTGCAAAGTATGTTCCATTCATCAAATTTTATGATATCTACCTAATGCCTGATTAGAAATATAAATAGAATTTAGCAAGTCCTGGGGAGGGAGAGGGTGGGGCTGTGCAAGGCTTCCATCTCTTAAAGAATTATTTGAAGTGTTTCTAATTGTGGAACATATTTTAGTTCTGTGTAATAATAAGACAATAGGGTCTGTGGCAAGTCCTCCAGGCAAGAACTATTATATGTTCTCTGTGTCTTATATTCTTTAGGCTGGATTATAACATAATATGATGTCTATTGTATTATTTTTATTTTTCTATCATGTTACCTTTTTTTTTTTTGCAGTGAGCTTCAGGATATGTACTACTGGAAAAGTCCTACTGAAGTCAGAAGGTAAATAAGACATAGACTGGTAATACTTCAATTCCAGGATCTGACTAATTTCTTGAAAGCTTTACAATGCTGTTTCCTGGGCCTGCCATTTCATTAGTTATTCATCATCATAATGACTGTATTTATTATTACTGCTAAAAATAGATAATGATGGCAGAATTTAATCTAATGGATTCACTTTGTCCCTGCTTGAAAATGTTGATATGTCACTTACAGTAGGTTTATAAGATTGCAGTGTTATCTTAGTGAAGCTGTTTATACTTATAAGTTTTGCATATTTGGAAATTATAGCTCTCTTTTTTTTTTAACACAGAACTACCAAAATCAGATTTTTGTTTTGCTTAATATAGAGTAAAAGTATGTGTGTAATTTGGAGAGCTGTCTCGAAATGCTATTTAAGTGTAATAGCTTACAACTTTTATTACCAGATTCTGCGATTTTTTTGACCCTTGGGCGTGCTTGGTCCTCTTCTTTGTTAGTTAGCAGGATAAGAAAACTTTCTGATTTTAAATATAAGTATACTTCCAAAAGGGTTTAATAAGCTCCCTTGGTATACTTTAGAGAAAAAATGACAAAATCCTTCAGTTTGAGATTTGGTGATCTGAATATATTATATATATTAAAAGGTGCATAGCTTTTTTAAAACCCTGTGAACAGTGAAGGTTTCCTTTTAAAATTGTTTTCTTTTAAAAATGACTACTCCTACACCAAAAATGCAATTGCTTATCCTTCTGATTTTGTCATTTCACCTTTTTTTCATTGGCTGTGGAGCTACTTCATGTTTCTGAGATAACTTGCTCTGGGGACAGAAAGAGGAAATTTAGCCTGCACATTAGAAATGAACTCATTAGCATATTTCTATAATTTAGTTTACTGAAACATTTCAAATTCTTATATTACCTCCATACCTATCTTTGTTTCTGCCCCTCTCTGAGAGCTGGAGAGTTGTTAGAGTCCTTAAAATTGAATGTGTTAGTTTGTGGTAGACAACCATGAAACTGTCTTAAACATCATTGTCAGAGAAGGAATTCCTAAAGAAGGAATATTAAGGAATAGAGTCAAGTTAAATGGTTTGAACTACACATTTGTATATCTGAAAGAAACTGTAATGAATAGGTAGGCCTTAGACAAGAATAAACTATGCCAGGAACCCCTGTAGACCAGTGATAAATGCCATGAAAGCATTTTATACCTTTTAAACTGCCAAATATCAAATATAAAAACTGCAGATGTGCAGCACCTTCTGTGAGCCACTGGCAGATCTGCTGCACAGCCGTTGTGTGTCCTACCCCGGTAAAGGAATGGTGATCCCAAGGTGTGACTGCTAAAACACGTGAGCAATAATATTCATGAATTAAATGACTTTACGGATAGGACCATCTATATCTCTGTTTCTTCTGCAGCATTACACAGATCACAGATTTGTGGTTCCACAGTCCATGTCCTGCTTCAATGATTCAGGTTTCGTTCTGTGAACTACTTAGAACATGTTTTAAATTAATACATTCTTTACACTTTTCTTCTGGCTAAAAGGCAGCTGCACTTTCTAGTCCTGTGCTTACAGTGTGTTGACAGTTTGTTTACAATTCACTTATGGGCTTTCTAATACCAGCTTTAGTGTGTGATTTAACCACAGCCATTGTTTTTAGATTCTTTCCACTCTCCAAAGAATAATAGTTGTCTTCTGGTTTTACAAATTGTTGCCAGTTTCTGTATAAAAGGTATACTTGCTTCCATTCTTTTTTTAAAACACCTGCCTAGTTTTACTTCGGATGAGATTCCTGGTTAGTCCAAAAGGGAATCTCCTTATCAGCTGTATTTTGGCTATAGAAACAAGTGGACTTGAAAAGTGATGACTATGGAATGACTTTTCTTTTTAGCTGTTTTCAGCAATACTTTCCCCAGGCAATGCAATAGTGCACTGTTATAAGGCCTTTTCTTGGGCCAGTACATTTACAGGTCTAATGAAGGAGTTCTGTCCTTGGAAAAAATTAACCTGGCAAGAAATTACTTGTTTGTTATGTTCTGTTATAGTAGCTATGACAAATGAAGAGCCAGTCAAGGGCTGACAAGTTCTTGGTCACTGCCTTCTGCCTTGATTTGGTGTAATACTGCAAACAGAATGTCACCCTACATTTTAGTTCCTTGTTTTGCTCTGCCTATAAATATATTGCCATATTACTCACACTGGGATTACTACCCATTAAAAAATAATGCTGTAAAGATGGCATCCTAGCCAGTCTTAGCATTGCACATTGAAAGCAAATAAATGCACAAGCTGAAAAATAGCCAACTGAGTAACAGGGATAAATCACCTGAAGAACAACATACTGAACAAGTAAAGTAAAAAAATATTTCTATATAAATGGTATAACCTAATTAGTGAAAATTATTTGCAAGATACAACAGTATTATCTCTGTCAGCAACAGTGAAATGGCCATTTAGCTCATGGCTTGCCTAGAGAAGACAAGAGATTCTGAGCAAAGTTTAGGAATTATAACATGCTGTCTAAGTGGCATATCTAGTAGACTTACCTCATGCCTCTGATGTAAAATGTGTAGCCAAGATATTACTACCCAACCACCATAGTAATTTTGTTTCTGCATTTGTCTGTGTCCCTCTAGCCATAGCAGTAACAATGTTTTCTGTTCTGCTTATGCATTTTTAAAAAAATTGTGTATTGATATGCTTTACTCTTTTCTACATTACTGGTATTCCCTGAGAAATATTATCATTCATTTTCCCATGCATTTATTCTTTTTGCCATGTCTCAGTCTTCTCAGATGCTTTATTTTTATCTCTCAAAACAACAGTTCCTTCTCCCAGCAAACAATAGTGAAGACATAGACATTTTATAATTCACCCTCTGTATACTTCACTGTCCAAAACAAAATAAATGTAGAATCTACATACAGAATATATTCCCCCTCCACGCACCCTGAGCGCTCTTGTACAGTATTGGAAGAGTGATCAATTACTGGTATGCAGCCCCCATAATAATGAGCAGGTTCTGGGACACACTCTGGCCGTTCACCCAAGATAATGATCGAGTTGTGGTGTAGTAAACACATTCTGCATCCATCCATAGGATGTCATGCATTCTGCATAATATAAAGGGAATGATCAAATATAGAGATATACAAATTCTGCAAGTACCACCCAGACTGGAGATGATGGTATACACAGATCGTGCTTAAACAGTCCTTAGCAAATTTGTTGGTATATGGTGCAGCTACTAAAGCAATACAACAGTGTGGGTCAAATGCTATTCTGCATAGGATTAAGCTTCAATACTCTGCCAAATGTCGTGTTTTTCTGGTGATGATTTTCAAATTAGCTTTCTAACTTTGCCTACTTTAACCTTTTTACCCTCTACTTCTCTCAGTGTGTCATAATCTTTTATTCTTTGTCTGATCTTCTAGTCCCCTGCATATAATCCTTGCTAAAAAACTTCTCTCACTCTAATTGATTGTTCGTTTTGAAAGACAAAGGAGGAAATATAAAGCACACAAGCTTACTGCTTCTGAATGTCCTATTACACTTAAAGTTTGCTTTAGTGTGGTTTTTTTTCATGTATTTTTCTAACCAAAATTAATTAATTTTAATGGCTTTGCGTTTCTTTTTGCTAATTCTGCAGTATGTCTAATATTTATTTGTGTAAGATGTGAGTAGAAACTGATAGGTAATTTCTATTTAGTGTTTAAAAGACATGCTGAGGAGGTGGGTTACTTAAACATGGACTAGAAACGCCATTGCATCAACATTTATTTTAGCTCCATGAAATGTGCAAGTACATTGACTGATTTTTATAGAAATCTAATTTGAGCTTTAAATTAGAAGATAACATGTTCATAAGTTCAATTAATTTTGAAAGCAGTTACGCTGGCTTTCCAAAAAGTCAGCTTGTTGTGGTTTATGGAAACCCCTTTACTTTATCACTAAGCAGGAATCCTGTTAGTCCAGAAAAACAGGCTTTCATTAAGTTCCTCCAGTTGCCTTGTTCATTCCTCCTGTCTTTTGCCAAGGCCGAAGTGAATGCAATGCATCTGCATACATGCTCAGGATATAAAGCTGGGAAGAACAGGGAAGGAGGGCATGTGATGGTGTGTGTGGCTTTTGCTTTACTGATTGAACACTTTTAACCCCAGCATCCAACTTTTCTCACTTTTATCCTCCTGATTCTCTGCCCTGTCCCACCAGGGAGGAGTGAGCAAGAGGCTGTGTGGGGCTGAGTTTCTGACTGGAATTAAGCCACAACATCATGAAGGCTGAGACTGTAGCAGGATCCTAAGAAGGAAACAGGCATTTATACAGATAATCAAAAGATCTATAGTTTCAGTGTTTAAACAAAGTAGGTGAGTCCTGATGGTTTCATAGCATTAGCAAAGTATTGACAATGGGAAGACATTTCTCCTATGGCAAATTTAATTTTAAATTATCCACTCTGGGATTTCTCATACTTTCCTCTAAGGCAACTTTTAATAGCCTCTCCCATCACCAGTGCCACCAGAATATTTTTTTAAACAGTATGGCTGCATCCAGAAGTAGGTTGTTTGAATGCCAATTGGGATTACTCTCATTACTGTCTTTAGTTTCAGGTGCCTGATTTATGCAGACAAGGTTGAATTCAGCAATCTTTATTACAGCTAACCCACTCAGCTCTTCAGAATGTTTTTATCAATATAAAATAGGAGTTGTTCTAGAACTTTAGTTGATTGTTTTGCATTTAAGCATTTTTTTTTCTCCTACATTTCAGAGTGTTGGCCTGAGCAAAAAAAATGGCTGTTGTTGTCTTTTTCAATTCTGGTAGGTCTGAAAGATATAAAATTCACTTTGTTAGCTGTTTATTTCCTATGCATAAGTATAAAATCTAGATGTTTGTAGCCATCCAGTTCCTGAAACATATAACTCAATGCTTGTTTTACATAAGACATCAGAGTAGCTCAGTGATGTGTTCAGACCTTCATGAACAACCCTTGGTAGCAAACCCATTTGTGAGATACCTTTCTGCAGAAGCAAAGAGGTTGTTTTAGAAGGAAAATATTTCCAGTTTGAAGTGTGCACTAGGTTTAGTAAAAGCAAAAGGGGGGAAATAAGTGATTGCTAAATACTGTGACAGTATCTTAATATGTATTCTCTAAAGAAAAGTAATGGAAATTTTAAACTATATGTACATTTTACAAAAATTTAAATGAATATCTGTGTCTAATCTCAAGTGCATTTGATTTTAAAAAAGGACAATTTTGATGTTCCATGTTCAATTATTAGGCAAAAATATTCAGTTATCAGATAGTTAATTAAGTGGAACTGACTGTATTCATTAAAATATTTGTTCCAAACAAATGTATTTAACATTCAGATATTATGCAGAATAGGTGACAATTGCATATCTCCATGGAGATCAATAATGGGATTCAGATCATTGTGTAAAGAGTCTGCAAGTTTAATGCAGAGAGAATGTCATTATTATTTCTCTCTTAATGATGGTCATTATGCGCAAACACTGATTGAATTCCATTTGTTACCTGCATTTGAGCTGAGAGGAATAATTACAATTTAAGTGTCTCCATTAAAATTCATAAAAGAATATGAATGCAAAAATTATACTTGAAACTGACAAAATATACTTTGAGGATATAAATTGTGTTTTCTGATAGGCCTCTTAAAAGTATTAAAAATAGCTTCATTTTAATAAGATGGCATATAAAGATCATGCATTATCATCACCTTTATGTTAATTTTCATAATACATGACTAATACTAAAAAGTGAAGAAATTAACTTTTAAAAGTAGAAATTAATGAAACAATAGGCTACTTGTCATACAGCCTATTGGAATGGATACCTCTATATTTGGGTTATAGTCACCCATATTCATAATACCCAGTTAACTCATCAGCTGTTGTATATTGTGGAGATTATCCTGCCATATTTTCTGTGACATGTTCCAATACGGTTTTTTACTAATTAAATGGGATGCTATTAGTGCAGCCATTTGTTCAAGAAAACCTTTTACATGTTCTATGATTTACTGTATTGCACTGCTTATTGTACCATGAGAGTGATTCAAGTGCTTACTACAAGTATGGAAGGGCCTGATCCGTGATGGTGCTCAGCTTTTCAATAGTTCTTTGTGCCTCTTGACTTCTCACTGAGGTGCTTAGTCCTTTATAGGATTAGATCCTTAAGCTATAATTATTAATAGCAGCAATACTCCGGAGGGACTGCCTGATGACATATCTCCTCAAACAGTAAATGACAGCAGAAGACAGTTCTTGCCATCTTTATATACTAAGAGATGACAGACTGGCTGGTGGGAGTAAGGTTTCTTTGCTAAGGGTATGTTGGTATGAAACACCTCTATCCGTTCTGTATTCCTGAGCAAATATGTAGGGTCCTTCTGACGGGATCATGAAACGGTTGTTTTCATTTTGCTTTTTTTTTTTTTTTTTTTTTTTTTTGTACAGACATAGCTATTTGAAGTAAGCTTGTTGAATATATGTAGGTGAGCTATTCTGGGTGAGTGATCTTTACATATGTCAGTTCAATTCCTGGGTTGACCAAGGGATCTCTCTCTGGCTGTCAGTGTTAGGACTGAATTTTGCCTTCTTTTGTGAGGGGTGGTTGTGCTGGAGACTCAAGATGTCTGGCTGAGCATATACATGTTATCATGTTATAACTTTATTATAATTAATATTATTATTAAGCTTATTATTAAAGGTGACAGCAGAAATCTGTTACTGTGATTATACATGGATATTGTATCCTCCTGGTTTTTTGTCCCAGTTAGGAGATGAAGTTTTAAAAATAGTAGAAAAAGCTTTACAAGGACACAATATTGTGCTCATCAAGAGCAAAAATTAAGCCAAAGAAAAATCCAGGATATTTACAGCATTTCAACTTGCTTTTTTTCCCTCTAATCTTTTTCTGGCACTTCACTATTAAAATTATAAGCGAGAGTCTAGAATTGTATAACTATTTAACACTTGGTTAAACACTATTCAAGTATTTGTCACCAGGCAAATGTTTCCCTATTAAGTGAAATTTATGCTAAAATGGCTCTGATTAAGCAGTAGTCATTGCCATTTACAGTTGGTAGACTAAACAGTTTCCCTGGAAGATATCTCAATTAAGTGGCTGTCCAAATGAAACGTGTCACTATTAAATGCTATTTTCTACACTATTATACTTTACTCTTCTGAATGATGTGATTTAAAATATAATTCAGTTACTAAACAGTAAGAACTGCTTCACATATATAGCTTTCATTCTTAGAAGAGACATGAAAAAATTGTGAATAGCGCTTGGTTTAAAATAAAATTCAAGGCTTAGCATTAATCAGTAACAACTGAATATGCATGATTATTGGCAGAGCAAGTTTGTAGAATTGGCTTTGCAGAACTGGGATGAGAGACACAGAGGTGACAGTGCACATAAAGTAGGGAGTGAGCAGTTTCATGTAAATAAGCTTTCTGTGTCCAGCCTAGAATCTGCAACCATGGAAAAATTGGATTCTGCAAACCGGTGAGTTCTTGCTGAATCAGTGGGCAGAGCTTCAGAGATCCATATCCTCTCTGCATTGCCTCTTCCTCTGGACAGAATCCTAAAATGATTTTACAAGAATGTATTAGAACTCAAAATCCTCACACCTTTGCTGTAAGTTTATTAGCTTTTAAAGCTCTTGCAATATAGCTCAAAAACATGCTATAAGAGTTCCTAGAACTTTGATAGATATAATAAGCAATTATTATGGGACTGACATTCTAAATGGGAAAAAGGACCTCTGTCTCTTTTAAAGAAATGTAGAATACTTACCTTACAGGAGTATAACTGTGCTTCACAGTCTAATATGTGAATTTGACCTAAGCTTTTGATTCTCTCAGCAGCTACTAATGGTAGTTCAGATCAACTGGTATTAAATCACAAGTATAAAAAGCATGGGGAAAATAGCCGTCAATTGAATTTCTTAACTAGTTACTCCTGATTGACCTCACATTCTCCTGCTTGAACTGCTGTTTCTCAGGTATGCAAATCTCTCCTTGATTGTGTACTTATGGGTAGGCTTCTTCCTAAATCCTTGGGGGAGTAAAAATCTTTTTTCACAAATGTTCAAGCTAATCAAACACTACCTTCTCCCCTGTCTTATTTCTAGTTACTCTGGCATGGCAAGAAAAGTTCAAGGCAACAATAATTGCCCTTATAATGCTTTTGGAACAATTCAATGCATGTAGGTCAGGCAATGAGAAGTGGACGGTTTCAGAAATGAAAAATCATACTTAATCGTTTTCTAAAAAAGCATTGAAAATGACCTTGTTAAAATCAAGTCATACCATGCTGCTAGAAGATATTTTCATTCTGTGGCATTATTTTATTTGATAGTCTTGTGGTTCTGACAATAAAAGCTTGAGAAATATTCTCAGTATACTTTAAGAGTGAATTCAGCTAAATACCACCCCAAAATTTTAGAATGAACCCACTCTCCCCAGTCACTGCTCTTTTCTGTATTGAACAAACTGTAAACCAGAAAAATGCCTTTGTTCATTTTGCATGGGCACTGATGCATCTTTGTCAAAAACAGAGGGTCTTCCCCATACCAGACCATTGGAAAACAGCATGGCATATATAAATAGATTTAGAAGAGTCCCAAGTAAATAAAATTATCTATAATTCCTGTGTCAGTAAAGCCTGAAGTAATGTAAGAATGAGGATTCAACATTTTTTCTATTAAAAGCAAAAATATTCTGCTTCAGAGGTACGGCAAATCCATACAATCCTTTTCCCTTGTTTCCAGTAATTATAGAGGCAGTTGAGGCAGGAACTCAGATTCAAGTTTGTTGTATCCTAAAGCTATATACACCCAGTATTTACCTTTAGATTTCTTAAGTATTATAGAGCAGCTCTGTGCCAAATGATATTCCCTGGTTTACTTGCAATGACTCAGTTACAAGATTACAGGAAAACAGCACAGAGAATATGAGATACACTCTGCTGCTTGGTAAGTCTGTGTTTACACAATCTCACAGCAGTGTTTTATGTATATGCATGCAGAATTATGTCCACTCTCTACTAAAGTTTTTACACAAGCCAGATGGTATGGTTTGAATTTTTGTGTGCAAAATATTGATAGAAGGTAAAGAGACTTTTTCATCCTGGCTTTTTGTTAAAGATAGCTTTTTCTAGATGTAGTTATACTCTGGCTTGTGTTTATTTTTCCCTTTCCAACTGAAACTACAAGAAAAATACTCCTTCATCTTGCCAAATCAGAGCAGATAATTTATATATTGCATTTTGTCCAGATGCATCTGAACATAACTGAGTATTTCAAAGTATTTCAGGTATTTCAAACCTTATTGAAGCTTCTTCTACTATTGCCACACTCCTTTTCTGAGTAGCGTTGCGGCATTTGTGCACATGTTTAACATTATGTCCAATTTACACAGCGTGTTAATGAACGATCCCGCATTCGGCCTTGGAGCTCTGTTCTTCTGCAGCTAGGAATCCAAGGCTCCACTCCAGCCCTGGCTCTTGTACCTATGCATAGAAAACATTAATTACACCGATTAGGCTTTTACACCCCAGCATAACCCAGTGGTGAGCAGAAGTTGCACGAGCACCTGCACCTTTAGGTACCCTGTTGTTAGCATGGGCTGTCTGTCCACAATTTATTAGTTGCAGACATTTAACTTACACTCACTTGAGCAGAATTAAGAGTGTTTACTTTCCTCATAAGAGGGCAGTCAGATATGTACCAATTTTGTTTTAACTGTGGAGAGCAGGGAGCTGGGAGCGGTGTGGGGAAGGGATCCAGGAAGGCCTAATCAATCACTGACAGATTACAGCTAAAGCCACTTCCATACCCATTAAAGCAGGACAAATGCAGAATTGCAACTGAACAACTTCTAGTTTTAAGCCAACAGTGGGACTTCCTAGTTATTTATCAAAGTCATTGCTGGTAAGCAGCATGCCTCACTGCTCAATTGTACTTCACAGCAGACAGAGCTGACTGAAGCTTCAGCCATGAAAGAAGTGTTTATGCCCTCAGCTGTGGTGCTGTCAGCCCTCTGGAATTTACTGTAAATCACACAGCTTTTATTGCAAGATTTAGTAGCTGATCCTCTGTGGGCTCTATTCACTGCAAGCTTGTTACTATTTGGATGTTAGCCTCAGTCCATAAAGGGACTTGCTACACATCATCAAACAGCAGCGGAAAACCAAAGGTTTCATTTTTCAATTTTCTAAACCCTAAACTCCTCAACAGTCATTGAATTTCATTGCAGAAAGTGGAAGTCTACTTTATTATGGTACTCAATTTCCCCAATGGAGTTATACACTTATAACATTACTTTTATTTCCAATGACAGGATCTGGCCATCTGTCCTGGCTGTAATTTCATAACACACTCACTAGTTTTTATTTTAAGGGGATTTCTAGATATTACATTGAGCTTGTGACAAAATTGTAATGTAGATATAAAGGCCACAAATAATGATAACTACATTCAGTGCTGCCTAACATCTTAACAAAGTAATTTTTTTTTTATATATATTTCAAGTATAGAGGCATGTGAGTAAGCTTATAACACAATTGAACTGACAAATAATAAAATAAATAAATAAATAAATAAAAGTTTTGAAAAGCTAGAAAATACAAAAGGATAAGGGCTTTCATGATTGATCCTCAGCCAGGACAGCAGTATTCCACAGGCGGTGCGCATTTTATCAAATATGGTACTGTTTCGTCTTTTATCAAAAACGGTACGGTACGGCAGTTTTATCAGAGTCACGCCTACTAAGATCAAAGGAGGGAATAAAGGGGAATGCTGAGATGTTTCTTTGTAATCACTGCGGCTATTCCCGGCAAGGCAGAGGGACCTGACGGGGCATTTATTTAATTGTGTTTGTCAGGCGGTTGGCAGGGGAGGCCGGGCCGCCCCCGCCGCGGGTCGCTGGGCACGGGGCGCTGGCGCTCGCTCGGCCGGTGCCCGCAGTGCCAGCCAGCGGGGCTCCCAGCTGGAGCGAGCCTCCCCAGGGCGAGGGGCTCCGGGGCCGCTGGGGGCCGGAGGGCTCGGGGCTCCGGGGCCGCGTGCCGTGTGCTGCCGCCCTGTGCGCCCGGTGAAACCGTTCACGGAGCGGCTTCTCCAGCCGCTGCTTCAGCGAGGGTCGTTCTGCTGCGAGGTCGAAGCAAGTTTTGGGGTTTTTCTTGCTTTCCATTCGCTTCCGCAGTTCCAGTGTTTATGCGTAATTTCAGCAAGGTTATGCGGAATCGCTATTTTAACCATCAGTTAAACCCGATGTGGTTTCTGTGTTAAGAAAATCTTCACAACAGCCTTGCTCGGAGGATAAAACAGCAAGAGACTTAGACCTGCGCCCACTTTCTCCCACACTACCTCAGAAAGTAGTGTCTGGATTCTCTTTCAGGTTTACAACTGCTATTATGATTTAAAAAAATAGCAAAGGCATGTACTAAAAACATATTTCTACTTTTTTCCCAGTTTTGTGGTAATTTTTGCTTTGTGATTGCTTTGGTTTCAACAAGAAAAATAATTGTATACCCTTTTAACCTCTAATACCAGAAACTAGCCAAAGTGGAGGGCCTATTTCTGTTTGATCTAATATGTAATAGGTGATTTAAGCAGTGAGTAGCAAGGAGTGCTATCCTCCTTTTCCAATCAAAGATCAGGCCTCTGATCAGTGTCATTATGAGAAACTTAACAATGGCCTCGAAGAAACCTACATGGCTCTAGATACTATGTGTGTGCTTTCCTATGCATACATTTACAGACCTATGTTTTAGTCGTAAGGCTAAAATAGTTTTGCCGAAATAACAATTTTCTGTTTGTTTTTTTTTCTACAAGAAGTTACTTGGATTCTCCCTCTTCAGTGAAGTAATATGTTTTTAAACCCTCACTATTTTTAGCTACCTCTTCTGTTACCACACCACCTCTCTGTGCATTTTTTTTTAATTTCAGAAAGCATTTTTTATTTTTCATCACAATATGAGCATTTCCTACCTGTTTTTGTGCAGCTGCAGTGCTAAGGCAGTTGTAAGAAGTATTCTCGTCCATCCATACATAGGACCTGGCATGTGTGTGTGTGTGTGTGCATGTATGTATGTGCATATACACTGTATATGTGTGTATGTGTATAAATGTATATGTGTATATACACTGCAGGGTGGATGCCTCTTGGAGACTCCCTGGGTGCCATGATTTGCTGGAGCAAGCTGAAGAGCTGTTTGGACCACAGTTGTGAGCGGGGCATTGAGCCAAATTATAGAATATTCCAAGCTGGAAGGGACCAAAATGGATCATCAAGTCCAACTTGTAAGCAAATGGCCCATTCAGGGTATGAACTTACAACCTGGTTCTTAGCACTGGGCTCGGAGCAACTGAGCTAATCTCAGAGTCAAATCTTTGTCTGGATAAGTATCAAACAATCTGAAAGTATCAAATAATCTCTACTAAAGCAATTCTGTCTGTTTAAGTTCTTGCCCAGTACATAGGTGATCTCTCTTACACATTGCACAAGCAATAAATTGATTTTCTTCCAACAGGCCTGAAACTGAGTTGTTCCCCAGAGAAAGGACTCATTAACCTGGACATGGTATGCATATGGGGAGCAGCTGCATTGTCAAGACCTTTCTGTTTTTTAAAAAAAATTAAATTTCCTTCATAGATGTGAAGGGTCTTTTTTATTATTTATGTTGCTACGGTAGTTTTTCCTTACACTGAGGTGTCTTTTTCTCCCCAGTATCTCTTTTTGTTGTCATAAGGAAAATTAGTCTACTCGGATATGCAAGTTTGGCATGGGCCAGAGGACCACGGTTACCACACAGAGGTCCTGTGTGCAGGGGCTTGAATTCTGAAGGTGGCCACTAAGAATCCTGCAAATCCACAAATACATAAGCCAAAAAGAATAAGCAGCTTGTGATAGGCCAATAGAAGGGGACCTTGTCATCTCAGTAGCACTATCCTGTTAGCATAATTCTGATTTCTTTTTGCTAATGTAATGACAGTGATTTTACATAAAATACTACTGACTTACAGAGAAGGAAGAATACAATCAAGTTTGCATACGGGCCATGTCTATTATGACTTAGAGATTTTTCACATCCCAGTAACCTTACTTCATGGTTTCTTTTCTCTTGACCTCCATATCATAATCATCAATTCTTCCCTCTTAAATTCAACCAGACTAATTCTCCTTATGATAATAATTACCTAATAGGTTTCTAGAAGAAATGGCTTAGTAGGTTGTTCCAAAATTCTCAAAGAAACTAAGTAAATGAAAATTATCGTATCTTAAATTATCAAGCTAAGAACCCACAATAGAAGAATAATTTACCAATATTGAAAGAATAGGCAATTTACTTTGACAACTTATTTCAAGCAATTTGATTGTGCAGGGAGCAAGATACATAGTAATTATTGTGTATGAAATTTAGAGAAGGATATTCTCATTATTTTTTTCTCTGAGAAAAATCAGTGGCATTTTAAAGTGAGTTTATTCTTGGCAGTTCAAATTTATCAGTGCTCAAAACTCACATTTCCATAGATTAGGCAGACAGCTTAAACATTCGCAGTATTTAGGAATTGTATGTGGGGGATCCCTTGGGATTTACTCATGCTGTAAAGCACATTGTGATCACATTTTGTGAGTTCTCTGTTCACTAAAGCCCCTCCAGCCTGTTCACTGCTGTTCTGTGTGTTGGTCCTAAGGGATGTAAACTCAAATAAAGGGTAGTCTTGAAATATAAAGGTATTTTTAGCTTAGAGGAGAAATAAAACTGTATATGTAAGGGCCGAATTCACTGGTGTTGTAAGAAGATCCACAGTCATTTACCTCAGTGGATTTGTGCCCACATATGCAAGTGGATTGGTGTGTTTGGCTCTTAATGTAAAACAAATAATGAAAAACCTTTGTACAATAATGCCTGTGTGAGAGCCAGACATACAGGTGGGCTCTAATTTGCATTCTCCCTTCCATGGGGTTTTGTACAATTCCCAAAATAAGGATATTCTCAGTGCAACAAATGCTCTCCTTCCCTGGAGATTTACCTTTCCTAAGTATATATAGCAATAAGTACTTCAACCAGTTAAGTTTCAGAAAAAGTATTCTAACCATCACCCTATTTACCCTTTAAAATCCCAAGTATATTGATTCAGGTTACTTTCCCAAATAAATCTGGATAAATACGCTAATATAAAAAAAATGAGGATATTTGCCTTTGAAGTGCTACAATGCCTGATTGTAACTGAAAATCTCATATATACAGAATAAGCTACAGAGTAAAGAATCAATATGTAACCATGTAGATAAGAGTGCAAATAATATAAAGAAGGTAGGTACTATTATATATAGTAGACATGAGTTAAGTAAATACATGCTTTTAAAACAATTAAAGAATCTTATTTTCTTCAGTTTTCCTGAAATCCTTCTTGTTCTTATGCCAGGAAATCAGGTTACTCTTCTGGTCAGGAATATCTCATATTTCAATTCTCAATATCTCAATTTCAATATAATCGCTTCTGATTCCGATTTGGTCTTAAATTTCTTCTTTCTTGGCTTCAGGGCAGTAACCATTAATCTTATAATCCTTGGAGATGACATCTTTTTTGGAAATATGAAGTGGTTGACATTCTTTTTGTCTGCTGTATGTCATTACGTTTTGACCCTTCTGGAAGACGATGGCTGTGCTGCAGGCAGTGTGGAAGCCACCTCCTCTGTTTTGTCCTGGCTACCACAGGGGGCAGGGGATTTCCTGGAGGCAGAGAGGATGTGCCTCCCTGGAGGGCATCTGGCACTTTCTTGGAAAACTCCTGTAATGAGGGGATGGCTGGGGAGGAAAACCCAGCCAGCAGGGCTTGATCAACAGGGGAGACTGATAAAGGCAGGGAGAGAACAAGCAGCCAGTTCTCAGAGTCTGACAAAAAGGAGACTTTTCATGCTTGAACTCCGTAACTTTGTAGTTGAAAACTTTCTAGTCTGAGTCCAAGTCTGGAGGAAAGACTAGGTGCCACAAGGCTATGGAATACACAGGAGGATGCTCCTCTTTGGGGAGGAGCTTGTTTTTTCCTGTCTTTTAGCTAGGATGGCTGACTCCTGCATGTCTCATGACCTAGGCTGGGGAAGCTGCACCTTGCAGGGCACTCGGCACCCTCCTGGTCCTTTCTGGGATGCTGCCTTCAATAATGAGCCCATGCAAGTCTGTGTCAGAACTCAAGCTCATTCAAGGGCTCGTCACAAATGGGAAAGGTGTTCATTGCATTGTGAATGCAGGGTTGATCAAGTTATTGAGGTGTGACTGAACTACTTCCTGATTATCAAGTTTTTGTGAAATGACTTGTTTAACTTTTGTTTGTAAATGGGAAGGATTTCTCAACCAGCTTATAAAACTATTTTGTATTGATTTTCCATAAACCCCTTGGTTCAGCTGTAAACTACTCTCTGACCATAAATTGTCCGTAAATCTGTTAGTACAGCATGATAAGTTTAATTCATTTACTGAGCTTTCCTTTCTATTTTTCTTAATATGTGGGAATGTATCTGTCTGTGTCCACATCCCTGTGCATACAGGTGGTGCCTCAATAGACATCCTTTAATCATTCAGTCAACTATTAGCAGATTTCTTCAATTTATATTCACTTTGAGATCTATTTACTTGGGGTTACATTTGCTGAAGTGAGGCTTTGACCACAAGCACTTGTGCATATACCATCAATAAAAGGAGGCACAATGATTAAATCAAACAAACATCTGAGAATTCTTATGTGTTTTGCTTCCTCAGATTTGACCAGATTTTGGCTCTCTTTAAGTGCAAGACCATGTTCACACAACTGCCATGAGGCCAGTTTGCCTATTGTACCACTGGTGAATGGCACTTGCTTTTTAGCATTTCATGTCAGCAAAATTGGCAAGCCATTTGCAATCAATGGTAAGCAATTTGACACAACTTCTAATTGAGTAATCTACTAGCTGCATTATAGGAAAAGAGATTTTTGGATTTATTCTTGTAATTATACTTCCAATAGTTCCTTATCATGTTATTTTATCCTCTCCAATATAATAGTTATTTGTGACTATGTAGAGACTTCTACACTAATTAAAGTCAGTATCAGTGAATGAGATACAGAGAGTACATCTATCAATCCTCAATGCTCAGAATGTCTTGAAAATAATTATTCCTATTTTTTCCCTTACAAAAAAAATGAGAAGAGTAGTAGTTTTTTGTTTTGCTTTGTTTTGTTTTTTTCCCCAGAAACACAGTTTTTTGAATGTTTCAATCCATGCCTTTATGTACTCTTGAGCAAATGCTGCTCTTTTGCTTGAGACCTACCAAAATTGGTATGTCTCTCTCCTCTCTCCCCTTTGGTCCATTCCAGGTCATTACTTCTCTAGGAGTGGAATCCCTTAATCCACCAGCTCTCAGGTCAGGCCCTATGTTGTAATCCCATGAGTACCAACCAGGAGCTACTTTTACAGGTCTGGGCATGGGCCCTCCTTTATCTTTTGAAGCCTGGAAGAGTTGCTCTCATTAAAAGGACCCCCAAGCAACTTCTCAGCATACCAAAGTAAAAAGCAGGGGGTCTACACCCACATTCACATACCAAAGTTTCCCTGTCTATCCACAGGCCAGTCAGCACCACCTTGTTGTTCACATCTGAGCCAGGAGGAGCAACTTGCGTTTCTTTACAGGCTGTTCCAACTAATTCTAAAATTTCCAGGCTAACAGTTTTTTCTTACTCTGGACTCTCTTTTCTACTTCACCCCAAAGTGCTTCCCCGTCTGTAGGATGGGATCTTTTAACAGATCAGTGTTTTCTGATCTTCCTCTTCTCAAGCTTAACATGGGGAGTCCCTCTTTCTAGCTATAAAGCCTGTGCCAGTGTTTGGAGGGCTATTCCTTATCTGGGCCATTCTTTAATCTTTCCTTCCCTGTTCTTAACAAATCTTTTGCAGCTTCCTTTGATTGAACTCAGTCCATTCAGGTCAAGCAGCAACAGAAAACTGAACAGGAAAAAGCCACTTTTAATATTCATAGGAGGATACAAGTATGTTTTTCCAGTTTGTCAACTGTTTCCTTCAAAAGTGGCCAACTTGCTAGTTGTTGGTGCAACAGGCATGTAGTTTTTTGCTTTATACTCTGTTTCAGGTATATTTTTATAAATCACACATAAAACAGTGGTAATCTGGGCATACTTATCTCTTTGATTACCTGAAGCCTCAAGTTCAGCAGGAGAGCTGCACCTATTCCTCAGAAAAGTGCACTCTAACAGTATGGATATGCAGATGAATACATGCAGAGCAGGATGCTGGGAACAGACTTAGTTCAGGACTATCAGTTGAATAGCTGCTTACTGCTGGGATATCAGGACATATCCCATCAGGAGATGAAATTTGCTGAAAAAGATATTAGAGACTTGTATCAAGTCTTAAAGGTGATAATTTAAAAAGATAGTGGAAAAAATGGTAGCAGGAGTAGTTGGTAGTGTATGTACAATTTAGGAGTGATAAAATACTCCTTCTAGCTTGATTGGGTACTGATGCTGATGCTTTTGCCCAAGGTTTGTGTAAGTCTTTGTATTTGTGTCTCTTGTTGATGCCAGTCTGCTCTCCCTTTTGTATCAACTGCTGAAGGTCAACATTTTTGGTGTCTTCTCATTGACTGCCTTCCCTTCCCTGTGTTTGCTTCTTTACAGTGTTTGGTTGAAGAAATTCTTACATGTGGCTCAGTTCAAATGCTCTCGGTGCTTGCTGCCCTCAGATCACACTCTGGGGACAGTCTGTCACATGGCCACAGCATTGTTGTACTCTGTCTCCTTTTGCAAGCTGAGGAACATCCTGCATTGCAGAACCAGCTGATGTGATTTGTACTGTTACAGATGATGCTGCTCTAACTACTGCTAAAGACAGCCCAGGTTTTTGTTAGTGGACACAGCAGACTTTGCAGATCAGTCTTGACCTAGGCTAGACAGAGTGACACCTCTGGGCCTTCCGTAAATGCAAGAAGGCAAGCAAACAGGACTGCAGCTGGCAAAGGTCCCCACACTCCCATGGACAGCATTTTCCCCTCTATATTAACACCACCCCTCACCCTTCCCTGCTACAAATCAGAGTAGAACATGGCTCAAAATGCTAAGTTTTATTTCAAATGGCTTGGAAGTTACAAGTGGGTTTTTGCTTTTTCTGGTGGAGTATTTTGCTTTGGGTTTTGGGGTTTTTGGGGGTTTTGTTTGTTATTTTTTGGGTTTATTTCTTTGTTTTTTTTTTTTTGTTTGTTTGTTTGTTTTTTTGGATGCTTTCTTAAAAGGAAAGTGGATGAGGTGATTTAAAAATACAATCTCCTTTAATTTACTTTGATTACTGGACTTGCACTGTCATGCAGCTTCCCTCTGACAGTTTCTCTTTCCTTTTCCCCATTACAATAGCTTGGCAACTGCAGTGAAATGAACCTAAAGTGACAGCTTGAGACAAGGAGAAAAACTAATATACACTGTGGAGAGAGGGGACCAGCCAAGCAGGTGACGTCACTTGGAGGGGCACTATCTGTGTGTCAGAGCTGTCACGATTCATTCCCCACATATCAAATCTGCTCTGCTTTTGTGTAGAGAAGAAGCTTGTTACCTTAGGTACTTGAATCAAATATCCCTTTTATTTGTTTGTATTTACTCAAATGTGTTCTGAGGAGACTAAAACCAGCTATGTCTGTAGACACCAGTCATCAGCTGGGTTGTGTGTGCTGGGGGGTGTGACCCAGTAATATCAGTGGCTGTCAAATGTTTGATCTTCTAATATGCACTCTTTTTTGCCTCTCCTGGACTGCTAGTCTTTCTGAGCATCCACTCTACTTGTCATCTGAAATAAGAGTACAAAGCCTGTGCCATGTATACAACAGTCTTTGGTAGTCAGCCACGTCTTCTCCTTTAGGCCATTGTCTTTTCAGCCTGACTGAAGCCCCCTGCTATTATGTGCACGAGCAGTAGAAACCCTGCTTCTTCCTTTTTTCTCTTCTGCCTATTTTCGTCTTTTGTTGAGTTCATACAGAACTCAGTGTTAGATGAGTGATAACACGTAGTGAAATGCTGTTAAATATATGGGATTCCAAACATTAAAATAACTCTCCTTTCTTGAATTATCTTTCATCACAGGTTGTCTGAAAGCCCAGAGAATTTAGGAATACAATGTCTGGGCAGGATGCTTCTGTGCACTGAGATATAATAAGAACTCATTAGGAACGAGACGCTAAAAGGACAAGGTGGGGGCTGTGGCATCACAACTATGTTGAAAGCTCATACACAGAGTATTGGAAAGTATCAGAGAGGTAATTTCACAGTTACCACTCTCACTCATTGCTGTCCCTTTGAGCTGATGCAGGTGTCCACACTCAGTACTATGCACAAGGGCACAGCTGTGTTGGTGTCCTCAATATTACCAGGTATTGTGTAGCCTCATGAACCTGGGTTTTGTGTCTTGTCCCGTTTCCCTTTTTCTGATACCTTTGTGTGATCTTTTCTGGAGTTGTGAGCAATCCAGAGTCAGTGATTAGTCAGAGGTGGTCCCAGTTGCTTGCAGGGGAAAAGCTGGACCTCCTTGCTTTAACAGTTAATCTAAAGAAGGCTCTGCCCCTCTTTTCTGACCCAGTTCCTTGTTTGCACACATGAAACCAGGGAAGCCCAGCTGTAGTCATCCACCAGACCTTTTGGATAGTAGACACTAATTATTCCTGTGCCTTAAATGTTCTTGTTCTGAAAAAAGAACTGTCTGTGGGGCAGACAGTCTTTTAAGTCATCTGGCACTAGCTAAGGGTGGGCCACTGTACTTCTGCTACATGCAGCCATATTTGTCAGGACAGAGTCTTGATGTGTAAATGGAGCACAGCCTGACTTCTTATGTGGGAGTATGGCACTTTATTGCCTTGTAGCTGTTTTACACAGTGCCTACTTTCTTGTTAGCAGAGAACAACTCTATCATATAATCAGGTATCTCACAACTATAATGCTTTTTTACAAATATTAATGTATTTCTTTGCCAGATTTACTCAAGGGTACCCTATTCCCTACTCATATATGCAAGACATTCATCCTCTTCAGAGTTATGTAAATTTCCAAGTAAACTGGGAGATGTATTGCAAGAATAATAAAATATCAAAAAAGAACCAGAATTACACCCAGGCCTGTCCTGGCTTCCACAGTGCAGTGAAGGCTCCTGTACTAGTAACTCTAGGAAGGAACTCAAAAAGTAGCACAGCTGCTCTGCCTGTGTGTTTTACCAAGGGAAGAGGGACAAAAGGAAAAGTAGAGGAGCAGTTCCCAATACAAACTAGTGTTGTTGATGGAGCAGAGGAAGGTTTAATTAAATCATTCAGTCATTCATCCTCATTGCTGAGAGTTCTTCACTTCTGGTCAGTGCTGCAAGCACTCTGATGCAGATTTTTCCCTGCAGTACCCTCCCTGGAGGTCATTTTTTTACCAACATTTTTCTAATTTCTCAATCAGTTTCGGTTCAACCAAATCCAAATATACTAGAATGAGCTTTTTTAAGCTTCATTAATGTGAAATGTGTTGACATTTTGAAATCAATCCTAGTGTCATATTTAAGGAACATATGTAAAATAGTCTGTAGAAATTAATCTAAGGAGCATTTTAATGTGGCTTTTCTTGAGTGAACTGGTTATATTATGGATAGAGGTGTCCTAACTTGAGAAGTGTTGAAACTGCAGGCAAGTGCTTTCAGATAAATTGATGTCAAATAGCAGAATACAATCATGTATTCTGGATCTTGACCAGAAAAGGGAATGTGACACTGTGACAAGGTGCCTAACTAGTCTCTCATATGCTTGTATGCTTTTAATGTTTATTAAGAAACAAATTAAGAAACAAAGAAATAGTAAAATAAATAATGGTGCAATCCAGATCATTTGTATATATGACCCAAAAGCATTGGCAAGATTTCACAGAAACATTCAGCAGAAGAATGGAAGTAGTTTAAATGGAGAAGGCAAACAAAGGAATTGAGAGGTTTGCAAAGATAGGCAGCCCATCTCTGAAGAGGAATCATTCAACAAAAAATGATGTGAAATGACTACCTCACTCCAATATTCAACCTGGTATTTCCAGTTTGTTGTTAGTGAAAACCATAGCAGTACTTCTTTATAAAGCTTTTAGGAGTATCCACTTTCTGTTCCTAGTTAGGTAAGAATAAAAAGAGCATCTCCCAGAAATCCATATTGATGTTTGCATTAATACTAGAACAGACTAGACAAGAATTTGGAAGTTGTCTTTAAAGTTGTCAGGCCATGCAGGCAGTGTGGCTGTGTTTTCTGTAAAGCCATGGCCCTGCTGCCTGCCTTAATTCAGACTCTACGGATTAAATTAAAATGCTTCCTGTTACCAGGAACACTCTATGATTTATGCCCATGGATATGTAAAGCATGCCAGCTCTGGAAGAATGAACAAATTAACAGACAGCCTGCAGCAACAAGTAACTTGTACTATCTTGACAATAAATAAAAAAAAAAACAAAAAAAAAACAGAAAACAAAAAAAACAACTGTGAAGGAAAGTTAAAGTGCAATTCTTATCTATTGACTAAGCTTGGGAAAGATAATAAATTTATAAATTCTTAAATTCTAGGTGGAACTCTTAGAAAAACAGATAAGGAAAACACATAGTATACAAATCCCGGGAATCCCAGAGGGTTAAGAAGGTAAGAAGTTACCATATATCCTACATTAAGCTACAAAGAACAGCTCACTGTGTATTGAGAGCTTATCATGTTGCTGTGAAAAGGGCATCATAGGAGACCAGCAACTGCAGAACTGCTCTCCTAAAGTTAATGGACTTGGGGGTTAAAGGGAGAGTATTTTTGTCTGCATGAAGCATCAAGGACATTTATTTTAATAAGTGGCAATTTCCCCCCCCCCCCCCCCCCCCCCCCAATGCTGGGCCCTGCACTCAGAAAAATTGTGCTTGTCAGTACCCAGAAAACATGCTTTCCAAGAAAATAAGTGCTAACAGTTAGTGTAGTCTGGCTAAGTTGTGAGTCAAATAGCCCTGGAAAATGTACTTATTCTAGGTGCAGTTGAAGGCAAAATGCATTTGTATGATGAGAGAGGGAAAGAGAAAACTCTTCGGTTGAAGACTGAATAGCTGTATACAAACTGTGATTTCAATGGACTTTATTATACTTTGATCATGGTTTTACATTTCAGATGGTGTCATATTGTAAATAGTAACTGAATTTCATAGGCAAATAGCCCTCCTGAAGCAGGCCATGATGGTAAAGTGAAGGGGATGGATCTCTTTTTAGGATGCTAGGGAATCTATTTCAAGTTCTATCATTAGATTAGTTTAGTTTGTTTAGTTTGTTTCCCTGCCCCCCATTTTTAATAAAATAGTTAGCCCAGCAGCTTTTTAGCTAAAACTTACTATTTGCTTCAGTT
The DNA here is from genome assembly GCF_963662255.1 of Cinclus cinclus. NCBI lineage: Eukaryota > Metazoa > Chordata > Aves > Passeriformes > Cinclidae > Cinclus > Cinclus cinclus. The sequence continues at coordinate 11,686,735 of NC_085054.1, forward strand.
TTGGAGGAGTTTTATTTGCAAGTGTACATTCATATTTGAAAGTATATTCCAGGCTGGGTGATGGTGTTCCATTTTCTAAATTTATGTGACACTTACTGAGTTGCTCTGTTTGGCCAGGTATAATTCATTTTTGCATGTATGCTGATGGATTCAGTGTCATTGTACAATAAACACTTTGAGTTTAAGCATAAGCAGTTTACTCTAGTTGGATAGTGGTTGAGAAATGTGAATTGCAATTTATTTAACAATAAACATGGAGAATAACAGTGGAAATAATGGCAGTGCTGATCTAACCTGTACTCCTGATTGCATACGTACCCAAAGTATTCTTTGCTTCTTTCTTTTTCCTTTGCTAATCTAAACTATTTCACTTACCTGCTCCTTGTATACTTTCCTCTGCTTGGATGTTTGCCTCTTTGCTTCTGTGTTGTGGAAAAATCCCCCAATGCTCTCAGCTTGCAGGTTTTACTTGACACTTTAAAAATATGCTATTACCCTCTCCCATGCTATATAAATGATATCCCATGCACATTTGAAAAACTGTGTTTAAGACTTCAAAAATCTGCTTTAAAAATTTCCTTTGCAAAGGAGCCAGCAAAAAGTAGACCTTTGGGTCACTAAATGAACTGATATCAGTGATGCTGCTGATGAACATTGTCATGTCATAATTCTCCATAAGTTTTTACCATTACACTGCCTTTTGTTTAGTCCTCAGACTGAAGGACATTCAATCAGGAGTCATCTTTTTGATCTGGGTTTGTGCAACCCTTATAACAATGAAATCCTTCTCTGCAAGAAACACTCCTAGGCTATATGGTAATAAAAATAAAGTAACAGTTGTAAGCACGTCCTTACTGGGGGCAGACTGTCAGTTATTACAATATTATTCCTGATTTGTTTATGATGTGATCAGTAAAATGCAAGAACCTCCTAAATTTTGTTTGATGAAGAATAGAAAGACATCAGTCATCTTCTGCAGCATGTGTCTGCCGAGTCACCAGTTTTCTGCAACTGTTTTTCTCCTGTAGAGTTAGGAGTCCAAATCAGTGCAACATATTCCTAAATACACAGGGACATCTGTAATGGGCTTCTTGTCCTTTACATGCCTCCTGCCCGGATTCCATCATCACTCTTCTTCTTTCTGTGTTTTTAAATGATTGCATTTCTCATATTAGGCAAATCCTGTCCCTTACCTGGATGATGTCATTAATCTTCTTTTACACCATGATATATTGCTAAGTGACATACTGCATTGTATATGTATTACTACTCTACTCACACGCTTAGTGAAGACATTGCTGGCATGTGGAATACAAACGTCAAGTCAGCTGTGAAAAAGTTCTTTTTAAAAATCACGAAAAGTATTTGTGCCAGCAGGACAGACTGCCCTTTTTACTGCAGATTAAGACACAAAGGGAAGAATTTTAAGAGAACCAGAAACACTTGCCAGAGCTATGCTGATAAAATTGTTTGTGTATGATGCTTTATATTCCAGCCTGAGAAATCTCTATGGTAGGAATGTGACCTTTTTGTCTTATTTTCAAGTACTAATTGTAAAATTACAGGTTTATTAACTGCAAAAATTTGATTATTTGTCCACCTTGGTATCAAACTGACAGCTCTAAAAAACCTGGTCTTGTTAATTGTTTAGGAACCATAAAAATATCTTGACTGGCTCTCCATGTAGCAAAACTCCTTTTCGTAACTACCGGAAGTTTGCAAGCAAAAATAACAGCCATAATTTTGGGGACTAAAATAAAGCATGAGGGATATTATAAAATATTCAGTCTAGTTGAATTTTGCATGTTGCCAGACAGATATTAGTATCTTCTGCATAAGCCATGCCATATCATTAAAAAAAAAAAATGGGGAGCAGTATTCAATTTTTGTCATTCAGATAGCAAAGAAATTAATAAATTGAAATGCTCTTTACAAGCATGCAATCTGGCCTCCTAGCACTGGCTTGGAGACCGGATTCTGAAGAGCTATGTCCAGCCAGCATAAAGCACCATAATGTAGTCATCAATACTCTTTCCACTGGTGTTTTACACCACCTTTGCCCTCTTGCTTGTGCTACATTTTTGTACAGGGTTAAGGTATCCCTGAATCTTGGGGAACATCCATCCCATACCAGTCTTCTCTTGGAGCCTGAAATCTGAGAACTAGCAAGATACTAATTAAGTGATTGAAGCATATAAATAGTTGGTAGAGAAGATAATAATGGGGACAGAATACTTTTATCTTTAGTTGTCCTCTCCTGGTCATGCTTTCAAAAACTTTTAGCCCACAACTGGCTCAGTTTTTAAACTATTGCTTATGCTTGATCTTTGATAGAGCCAAATGCTGCATTAAGAAACTTGAAGATAACTGAAATAGAAAGCACCTACTCTGGAGGCTTTTTTAAAATTTTATTTGAGGGAGGGAAAGAAGTCAGTGGAGTATAATGATGTTCTGGTGGACAGTAAGTGAAAATATTATCATTGCTTTGGAGAACAATAGAGTTGGTCTCATTCAAAATATGTCTTTCATGTACTAAAATTCCATTTGTTAAAGCTCTGTGTCTTTCATTACTCCCTTATTACTTATTACATTGTAAAATAATTTTTATGTGCTGTTTATTTTAATGAATATTTAAGCAGACTCTCTAATTTTTTCATAAAATATTTTTAATAGAATTTCTGAATAATAAATTATGAACAACAATATTCACTGCGCTTAGAAAATGTTAAATGTAGTACTATTTGCAGACATTAAGCCATAAGTGCTATTTGAGATGTTTTCAAATCATGACCCCTTTCGAAGACAGACAGCACTAAACATTCCTTCCATAGCAACTATATTCATAGCAGCAAGGTCCCAGAGTCAGTCAAACTTAAAAGCCCATCGGGCATTCCATGCTGCTGATAGGTTGTTGGGGTTTCCACTGTCAGATTTTTTTCCGAAATTACAATACAGGATAAGTGAGTTGCAATTATTTTTATTAGTGGGAGGTTTTTGATCAATACTACAGTTTCTGTTAAGAGGGACCTGTGGACAGTGACGCCAAATTTTACTGTAAAATGCTGCTATGTAAATTGCTTTTTTTTTTTTTTTTCCTACAGAGGCTGATAAAAGACTTTTTTTTTTCTTTTTTTCTTTTTTTCTTTTAATTCTTCCTTGCCTTAACTACCTACTGCCAGTTAGGAAGTCCAGCGTTCTGTATTGATGTTTGAGACTCCTAGTTTGTCTTCTGTGCTGGGGTCAGACTGGAATGCATAATATGCCAGCAAAGCAGCGTGGCTGGTGGCATCATGCATGACAGAGAAGGCATGATCCCATGTAAGCATTCTCTGAAGTGGAGCACTCAAAAGACAAAACCTTGTTAATTTCTAAAATGTAATTTTTAATGTGTTTTCATAAATATTGCCATAAATTTGTGTTTTCATATAACTGAAATATCTGAAAGAAAAATAATATTCAAAACATTTAACAAGAATACAATTTTCTTCATTTATCTGAGGCCTTTTTTGAGAAACATAAAACTCTTGAGGAGTGGCAGGAAAGTAGAATATAAAGGCTTCACATTAAAAATTCAGTTTTGTCTTTCCTTTCAATATTTTTAAAGGAGGAAAGAAAAACTCCCAAATTTTAATTTTCAAACTGTAAGTCTGTTTTTACACAGCAAAGATGTGAAAGCTTTTGTTTACTGCACTCTTTTAGTCATGGCACTGCAGTCTAAATGAGCATTTTATTCATGTTGCTACAGCATGTAATTCAAGTACCTGCCTTTAACTTGTGAAGGATACCAGTGGTTTCAAGGTGCCTCTGAGGCCAGAGGTACATGAAAAAGTTAGTGTGAGATAAGCCACAGTGCACATTTGCTTTGTCCTACTGTGTACATTGCCTCTCTCTGCACTCTTACTTCATTCTAACTGTGTGCTACTTCACTTCTAATAAGGGGCAAGATTTTCTGCTCCCTGATATATAAACATCTTAACGTCACAGATATGTGCTTCCCTCACCAGATTCTTCTCCTAATTGAAATAACTTACATGACCTTGGGTCTGGCTAGTTTCTCACATCTGAAGCAGTACCTAGTGATGTACTTGTAACTGGTGAGATTAGAATGATATATTTTAGAAAATAAGAAGTTCTATGACAACTGTTGCTGTCTTGTGCAGAATCTCCTGCTTTAGTAGGTTCACAAAATCCATAGCTTTTTTTGTAAGTAGATGTCTCTGAAGATTTGTATGTCTTTATGTTAATTAATTACTTTCCCCCCTTCATTTAAGCTGCTATTCTCAGATAGGTAAAAGACTGAAACACTCTAAATGAAAGGTGCATATCACAGAATTATTAATTAATGTAACCAAAGATGAGGAAAAAGAGGCCCAAATACTGGTAGACCAGTCCTACATTATAGAATTTTGAAGTGACAGTGAATGCAAATTGGGCAATGAAACTCAAATTATGTGGACCCAACAGAGTCTAGGTACATAATAGAGGAGTAATAGGAATTTAATTTTCTTTTAGAACCTAATGCAGTAAAATCCCCTGGTGTTATATACAGGTAGCTTAGTGTACTAGATGAGGTACTTGAAGACGTAAACTGGTCATGATTTTAGTTAGGTTTGTGACCTTAAGGATGACTCTTACTTCTGGTAAGTTTGTTTGCTTGTTTTTTTCTTGTTATTTTGCACATTGCTATAGAGAATTAGAAACTTTGCAGGAAGAATTAAACTGCCTTGCTTAATTTTTTACTTCTAAAGTATTGCTATTCTAATTTCGAAGAGTTCTATGATCCCGTCATGCAGAAGAAACATTTTCATTCTTCATTTTTTCAAAGGAATGGTTAAATTAAAGATAATAATTCTGTTTCCTGCTAACACTAAGGTAAAGATTGGAGCTTCTTATTAGATTCTATGCAGAATGTAAAGGTTTATACTTTAACACAGAGAGAGGGTATATCACCAGAATATCCCTCTCTTGTTCACTCAAGGGAAAGAAAATTTTTTTTTTTTTTTGCACTTCAGGATAGTCCTATTTTAAGAACTAGTCCATGGAGCAAGAGTTTAACGTCATTGCTTCAACTGCAATGCAAAGGGAAACTGGAACATGAAAATACGCACAAGTAAAGAAATACAGTTCCGGCATTTGAGTGTTTTGGAATTAATTTTCTATAAGAAACAAATAATTTTCCTTCCCTCATAAGTCTTGTATAAAAGTACGTAGTATCCAGAAAAATAAACAATAACTCAGATGCAGGAAAAAACCCAACTGCATTTCTTGCTTTGCTGGGGCCTGTGCCATAGCCTATTTATTGAAAAAGCAAAACTGTCCCTGACGTGACCCTCAAGAAGCCGTACAGCAGAGCAGTGCTGTTACCTGGTGTACAACATGCCCACCTTTCTCCCCAAACCCTCTTAGAATTTTGGAGTGTGCAATAGAAGGGAGTTTTTTTTCAGAGACTGGCTATAAGATTTCATACAATACAGCTTTATGCTCACCTGAAGATTTCAGTTCCCTGACAAAATTTCTCCAAATATGTATATAAAGATTCTTCAGAGAGTGGGAAAGAGGTAAGAAACCCCTCTAGAGCAAACAATGAAGCCTCTTCATTTCAGAAACTGTTTCTCTTCCCAAAGGCAATAGGGATTTGATGGACCTGGCAGACTTAATTCCCAAGCCAAATTCCTCTTACAAACAAAACCCTGCTGGCTAAGCCATTCTTTCATATTCAACGAGCTCCAACACAGCCTCTGATCCAAAGCTGGCAGTTTGACACAAGAAGAGAAGTGATTTCTCAGGTGAATATATTGCAAACCATGTCTCATCTCTAAACATCTGGAGTTTTTTTCTCACATGCTGAACAAGGGGAGTAACATGAGTCCCTGTGGTATCTTCTCTGTTCAAGGGAGCAATGACTCGTCATTACCTTGTGAGTTTTCACAGAGAAAAGGAATGGAGCCACTCAAGAAGTATTCTCTGTTGCTGGTAACTACAAATATCTCAAAAGAGTATCAGATTTAGATGTCTCAAAGGATAGTGGTTAAAAAAAAAAAAAAATCTGCATTCTAATTTCCTTTTGATCCATAGCAGGGTTGCTGCATACCCTGGATGGTAACATGACTTGTCAGGCTGCCAGAAGTGTAAAGGCTCTAAGCTGTTCGAGTGCCATGATTTTTCAGTGACTTTTCTGGGGAAAAACTGGTTTATTACTTTGTAGCTAACAAGGAAATCATCACATACAGCCGCTTTTGTTTCTTCGCTCATTGTTGATCTGCACTGATAGAGAGAATTTATATCCAGCAGAAGCCATGTACTCATCAGCTTTTTCCAAGTGTCTGTTGGTACCTTGCTGATTTTAAACTAATAATTGATACTGTGGAATGCTGTCATGACAGAGCAGTTAAAATTCAGGCAAACTGCATTTGCCCTATGAGATAGTATTTGTTTCTGTAAGAAAGCACAGTTTTGAGATTACACCTGAGCAATCTGATTTCAAATTCCTCATGGCAATCACAAACCAAGTCAGCTTCCAAATGGAGGCAAGTAGGATATATGAAGTTGTTATTTTTCACAAACTGTCCTGCCACTGGAACTTTTTAGACATTAATATGGAACCATGTTAATGGCTTAATGTTAACGTTTACATAAAACTTTTCCTTGGATATATTCTAGGCATTCTCTAGCAATTAATGGGCTGTTCCATCCACACATGGAGCTCCAGCACAGGGCACATGGACTCCTGCAATGAGAGGGTCTACAGGTCCAGCCCTTCTCTCTACTCAACACTGATCATATGCTCAGTGTTTTTACAAGTTCTGAATATGGCTAGTATTCCTTAAGTAGTTCCTCATTATCATGCTTTCCATTCTAAATGTCTTCCTCAGCTTGGACTTCCCCTCTAACATCTTTCTTTGTGATTTGCTCTCTTAGCTATCTTTATGGCTATGTGCTTTATGTAAATCCACAATGATATTGCTTTTACTTTATTCTTTTCATCAGCCATTAGAAAATATTTTCTGGTGTTTTCAGAAGGTTTCCTCACAGCCTTCCTCCTTTCCTCATCTTAGTAAAATTAATGCTGAATTCCCTGAACCTATTCAAGTCTTCCTAAAGCAGCTTTCCCTTTATGTTGTGTATGATTGGTCATCACAGCCTGTACTTCTCATACTTTCAAATGATGAAATTATGTTTTGATGAAGCATTATTTCCAGGCAAATGGTGATATTGAATCTGTGTTTGTCCACCATGTATTTAACAGAACAAAGCCAGTCACAGGTTTTTTAATGTCATTTGGTGCTTCTTGAGTTTCTGCTTGAGGTTGTTCTGCAGGTCTTTTGAGTGTATGTAGAGCTACTTAATATAACCAAAGGTTTTAAACCAAAGAAAAATGGAAATAAAAATGTGCCACAAAAATGGCAACTAAGAAATTGGACAACTTCTCAATTCTTTATGTCAGTAGTTTCCCTAAGAGCTGAGTAGAGTTTCAAATTCAGCCCAACATGATGAATTGGTAAACATGCTGAGCAACCTGGTCTGATCTTAAAGCTCACCTTGCTTGAGCTGAGGGTTGGACTACAGTCCTCCTGAAGTCCCTTCACAGCTGAATTGCCTTATGATCTTTTACTGAGTTAGTTGATGAGAATGAATGATTGATTGAAATATCTGTGATACCTGGAATGCATTTTCTGGCCCGTGTGCTGCTGTGATTGTTAAGAGGCACCAGTGCTCAGGGGGGAACTTGAAAGGGTGTTTTAGTGCAACTAACTCATTTGTGTCACCAGTTTTCTGCTTAGTTCCATTTCTTTTTATCAATGTAAGAAACACTTAACAAATCACGGAACAGACTGAGAGCTTCTGATAATTTTTTTTTTTTAGCAAAATATGGAAGTGTGTCACTTTGAGTTATACTTTTTTTGAGCTATCATAGCATTACAGTTACATAGAGTTAGAAAATAATTTTCTGTCCTAATCATGATTTTCCCAACAAGGTCCTAATTTCACTCTGTAGAAGTGCAAAAACAACCGGAAAACCATTTTAAATTTTAATGAAGAGAAATGTCCTTCTTTCTAGGAGTTGATCTGCTTTTCTATATGGTGGTCAGCTAAGTGGGCAGAGTTCCATCTTCTATTACACTATTGTCATCCTCAGAAGGTTCATAGGCTTCAGCTGCTCCCATGCAGCACAGCCACTCTAAGTTTCTCCAGGAATTTTCTACAGTTGATCTCCAGAGGTAGTTTATCATTGGTTCCAGTTTCTGTGGATAGCCTGTGGTTTAATACAGTGACATCCTGCACTCAATAAAATTACATTCCATGCACTTTCTTCCAGATTGATAGGTATAAAGCTTACACAAAGATCATGTATGACCACAGGAACTTGTACCTGGTGTTATGTGTTTATGACCTTTGCCACACAATCTGGATAGCTGTTCTGGAGTGGTGGTTCATTAACAGTGACTTCACATTTTTTGGTCAATGTAGTGTGCATGGTTCTTAGGCTGAAAGTATGAAAGATGGTATAGTGGATAGCAATTGAGGCCTATTATGTGAATAATTTTGATGTTTGTGCAGGGCATAATTAATTAATCTTACATTACAGTTTTTGATTGCATCTTTTTACTGTGTCACAGAAACAAGTTACTTGCACATAATGAGCACTTCATGACTTACCAAAATTTAGTTTTGTCTCACACATTGGGTATCATAAAACTCAAAGTCAACACCATGCAACTGAATTTGGCACCTCTATACCTCTTTTCTTATAATTTCCCAAGGAAACGCTTAATGGTAAAAAGACAACTAATCTGTCAAATGCGACATGAAATTGATTTGTCATGTCAAGCTCATTTAAACCAACTTCTCATATTCTACTTCTACAATATTCATGTAACTTTGCACAAATTTTTACACCTAAGTCATAATAATCCCAGGGACACTGACAAGCTGTGCAGTAGGTTACATATTCATTGAGGCTGAGTTCCCTGTTCTGTGAAATTCAACACAAGCAAAGATCAACCCTAAGAATTTACTTCAAACCTTTTCTGAAAACTGAAAGATAAGAATCGATGGAAAGTCCATAGAAGTGGACATTTACATGATACAAACTAATATCCGGTAAGCTTTGTCAAGATCCAGCACATTAGTTGCTTCTGGAATCTGAGCATATCATTTGAAGAAACATTAAATTTTCTGCATGTACATATTCCCTACCCATGACCACACAAAACTACTGGAAAAAATGTATCTGTTATGTTTCAAAGCAGAGAGCTGTATCTGTTTCCTGATTTTATCCATAGTTGCATCCTAATACAAATATCTATTCTATTTTGATTTCATACCCTCAGGCAAATGCATTTAACTGCAGTGCACTGAGTGAGAGCTCTGTTTCACAGTCTGCACTAGGATATAAGGTTTTTAAGAACATACAAAGTGTTCACTTGTGGATTCAATCATGGCAGTGTGCCTGGGAGCAGCATTGCAGCCTCTCCAGAGCAAACTTAAATGATTTAGCGTAAAATTTAGACTATAGCATAAATGAAAACTAGGAGAAAAATGTCAATAAAATTGCAAGGGAGAAGTAAAGACTCTTCTAGCACCTTGAAACATTAGCAATTTTATTCAGAAGAAATTGCAGCATATGCACACTTCCGCTGCATGAAAGGTCATGAATCTGCCTTCTACACTCAGTTGAGCTATTATATTAAATAAGAAAATTCACCCTGGCTGTGGCCGTACTTGTGTACATCCCTGTATGTTTCCCAAGGGAATATTGGAAGAGAGGATGGCTGTAATATATTCTCTCTCACCCATGTGCCCTTGCTAATCACAGCCCTTATTTGCCAAGAAAACAAACAAACAAACAAAGTTGTATTCTTAAGTAATAGCAGAAGTATTTTAAGGACATCAGAAGTAATGCCAAACTCAGCTGAAGTTGCAATTACATGTTCCCTTCAACCAGGATGCCCATATTTATGGGCAGTCATACCTGGAGAGGTATCCAGGCTCTAATACTCCAACTCAATGCATGTAATGTTTCTCTGGCATGCCTACGTTGATGCCCATCTGCTGGAGTGGCATTGTGCCACTTGCAAGGTAATAACACAATTTCAGCTGAAGATACTTGCCAAGCACAAAAAGGTTTGTAAGCTGAGCCTTCAAAACACAGTGGTGTGAAAGATCTTTTCCTCTAAAATCCCTTTGGCAAAACATCCACCATGTTATTCCTACATGCATGGGTTTCAGTACTCAATGCCATGTCTCTTCATATCAAGTATAGGATACACACAATGGAATGCTACTCTTATCTCAAAATACAAAGCATTTTTTTCTTGGTGAGACTGAAATTATAGAATCTCAGCAGCAATTAAGAATATATTGAATGTAATAATAATAATAATAATAACAACAGTAAAAATAATAATGGTAGTACTTTCAACTGCATTGCTAGCAGTTGAATGCAGTTAAATTAATCTTAAATTGCAATAAGGAAAAAATTCAGTAATTTCCAGCCAAAGAAACAGTAACAGGCTGAGGTTGAAAAGCATCTCTGGAGTTTGTCTAGTCCAACTCCTTTGCTCAAAGGTTGGTCATCTCAAGCCAGTTGCTAAGGGCTTTCTCAAGTTGGGAGTTGAGTAGCTTTAAGGATGGAAACTTCACAGCCTCTTTGTACAACTTGCTTCAGTGTTTGACTATCCTCGCAGTAAAATAGTAGGTTTTTGTGTTTAAATGAAATTTCCTGTATTTCAACTTGTGTCCATTGCCTCTTGTCCTTCCACCAAACACCATTGGCCTAATTTACTTTTTGCTCTCCCAACATACTTATGCACACTGATGAGACATTGAGTATTTGTCTCTCTCAGCCTCTCCTCATAAAGATGCTCCAGTGCCTTAATCGTCTTCTTGGTCTGTTGCTGGATGAGCCTCAGGAGGTCTGTACCTTTCCTTCTTTCTTTTCCATGTAGGAAAAAATTAGAGAGGCCAAAGCTTGGTTCAAACTTAATTTGGAAACTCTTGTAAAGGACAATAAAAAATGTATTTACAAATACATTAATGGTAAAAGGGAGGGTAAGACCAACCTTTGATCTCTACTGGATGTGGGAGGGAACTTAGTAACTGCAGGTGAGGAGAAGGCAGAAGTGCTTAATGCCTTCTTTGCCTCAGTCTTTAGTGGGAAGATGGCTCGTTCACAGGACAACTGTCCTCGTGGGTTGGTCAGGGAACAGAATGGTCCCCGAGTTATTCAGGAAGAGGCAGTCAGAGAACTGCCGAGCTGCTTGGATGTTCATTCTTCTGTGGGACCAGATGGGATCCACCCCAGGGTCATGAGGGAGCTGGCAGATGAGCTTGCAAAGACACTCTCCATCATTTACCAGCAGACCTGGCTCACTGGGGAGGTTCCAGATGACTGGAATTTGTGACTACCATTCACAAAAAGCGTGGCAAGGAGGATCCTGGTAATTACAGGCCAGTTAGCCTGACCTCAGTACCCAGTAAGGTGATGGAACAGTTTATACTGAGTGCCATCACAGAGCCCTTACAGGATGGCCGGGGAATTAGACCCAGCCAGCATGGGTGTAGGAGGGGTAGGTCATGTTTGCCCAACCTGATCTCCTTTAATGACCAAGTGACCCACCTGGTGGATGCAGGAAGGGCTGTGGATGTTGTGTACCTGGACTTCAGCAAGCCCTTGGATGCTGTCTCCCACAGCACTCTCCTGGAAAAGCTGGCAGCCCACGGCTTGGACAGGAGCACTCTGTGCTGGGTTAAGAACTGGCTGGACAGCCAGGCCCAGAGAGTGGTGGTGAGCAGTGCTGCATCCAGCTGGGATCAGTCACCAGTTCTGTCCGCCCAGAACTGGGCCAGTTCTGTTGAATATTTCATTGATAACATGGATGAGGGAATTGAGTCTTTCATTAGTAAATTTGCAGATGACACTAAGCTGGGAGCATGTGTTGATCTGTTAGAGGGTAGGAGGGCTCTGCAAAGAGACCTAGAATGGTTGGATGGATGGGCAGAGTCCAATAAGATGAAGTTTAATAAATCCAAGTGCTGAGTCCTGCATTTTGGCCAAAATAACCCCCTGCAATGCTATAGGCTGGGGATGCTGTGGCTGGACAGTGCCCAGGCAGAAAGGGACCTGGGGGTGCTGGTCGACAGCCGACTGAACTGTACTTGGCACTGGTGAGGCTGCACCTTGAGTGCTGTGTCCAGTTCTGTCCCCTCAGTTTAGGAAGGACTTTGAGACACTTGAGCACATCCAGATGAGGGAACAAGGCTGGTGAAGGGCTTGGAACACAAACCCTGTGAGGAATGACTGAGGGAGCTGGGGTTGTTTAGCCTGGAGAAAAGGAGACTCAGGGGATGACCTTACCACTCTGTACAACTTCCTGAAAGGTGGTTGAGGTCGGGTGGGGGTTGGTCTCTTTCTCCAGACAGCAACTGACAGAACAAGAGGACATAGTCTCAAGCTGCCCCAAGGGAAATACAGGTTGGATATTAGGAAAAACTTTTTCATAGAAAGAATAATAAAGTACTGGAATGGTCTGCCCAGGGAGGTGGTGGAGTCACCATCCCTAGATGTGGCACTTGGTGCCATGGTTTAGTTGAGGTGTTTGGGCTCGGTGATCTTGAAGGTCTCTTTCAACCTAGTGATTCTGTGATTCTTGTGATGGGATGACCAGGAGACAAGATGTTTCCCACCAGGGCTGTGCAGAGGTAAAGGATCTCTTCTCTCAACATGCTGGCAACACTATTCCTAAAGCAGCATAAGATACCATTGGTGTTCTTTGCCATGAGGCTGCATTGCTGGCTCATGTTCAATTTGTTGTTCACCAGGGCCCACAAGTCCTTTTTTTGCAGGGCCACATTGCAACTGCTTGACCTTAGCACGTACCCGTGCACAAAATCCAGATGCAGGACTTTGCATTTCTCTTTGTTGAACCTCCCGTTCCTGTTGGTCCATTTCTCCAGTCTGCTGAGGTCCCGCTGAATGGCATCCCAACCATCTGGCGTATCAGCAACTCCTAGTTTTTCATCCTCTGCAAACTTGAGGGTGTTGCTCTTCTGTCACCCACTTAGCTAGTCACTTCATCATAGAATGCTATCAAGTTTGTGAGGCATGATATCTCCTATGCAAATACATTCTGTTTATTCCAAATCACCTTATACTTAATGTGCCTGGAAATGGCTTCGGGAATTAGATGCAACACTATTTTCCCAGGGACTGAGGTGAGGCTGACTACTCTGTAGTTCTCAAAATCCTTCTTGTTGAAGATACCTGACTTTTGCTTTCTTCTAATCATCAGGAGGCTCCCTTGATCACTATGATCTTTCCAACATTATTGAAATTAACCTCTCAGTGACATCAGCCAGCTCCTTTAGAACTCGTGTGGGCATTCTACCAGGTCCTATGAATTTAAGTATGTCCAGTATGTTTAATGATCTGCTTAAGATGTTCTGCTATACTGGGTAAGTAATTTTTCTGGAGGTTCCCATTGGTTCTTACCTGCAGGAAGTATATTTGCTGCTTCACAGATCATCATTCTTGGGTTGGAGCTTGCAGTGGGAGCTTGCAGTTCAACTTACTGGAAACATGATAGATTATGAAATAGCAAAATATTATCACAGTTCAAAAACATGACCAAGTCCAAGATGATGAGACTGCATTCTTACCTTCAGTTTTAGGGTATAGGTTTTTTTCTCAGAATTTATTTCAAAATACTGCCCAGGATGTATCATCTAAAGCATGTCCAGCATCGGAACAGGGTGCCAAAGGAAGTGGTTGAGTTGCTATTCCTGGAGGCATTTAAAAGACATGTAGATTTTGCTTCTTGGGACATCCTTTAGTGGTGGGTGTATGGCTGGGCTTGATGAGGTCTTTCCCAAACTTAAAGTTCTATCATTCTAAGTTACATTGCAGTATTCACTATTTTAGATTGAAAAAAAATTGCTATATGTGTTGAGAAGGTTACATTAAATATATATATTATAAATATAAACATGTCAAATGTTATGAAAATGAAAGTGAGTGTTTTAACTACTAATAACCAGCTAGTTATCTAGCTTGCTGATTTTTGCATACAGTCACACACTTAGCCTTTCCTTGCATATACTTCTGTGGTTAATTGCTCCTCCTGTAACGTTAAAAGTTACTAGTTAAAAACAGAGGGAAAAAAAGAGAAGCAGAAGCTGGATTCTCTCTAGTACAGAATGTATAACTGCTAAAGACAATGACACATAAAGAGTTCCATTTTTTTCAGGATTAAGTCCTATATGCCACAATCTGATCTTTCTCAATGACCCTTATTGCTCATTACTGTAATATTCTTTTATTCCATATAAACTTCAGACTCTCAGAACAAACTCAGTGAGGCACAGGAGGCTACAATGAAATGGGTTGTGCATCATAAAATGATGGATCGAGAGGATGAACGTTCTTGTGTATTCATTTGCAGTGAAGCTTGAGAATGTTATCCTGTCAATAAGTCTTCTCCAAAGCTAAATTTTTGCAAGCTGGAACAGGACTTAAAAACTTCTATTTTGCCTACTTTAAGTGAAAATTAAAGTCAAATATGTATTTAAACCTTGGTAGCTATGGAATGTGAAGAGGGTGGTCTAGGTTCATATTTGTGTATGCATCTTCCTCACTAAAATTCAAACCACCAAACATTTAGGAACTTGTATTCTTGACTTTTTCTTCATAAAGATATTTCTTGTTTTGAGAGAAGACACAGATATGCATATCTTCCCTGAATAACGTTTAATGAAGTTTTTATCCTGCTTGGTTCTTTCAGATCCTGACAAGCAAAAGCAAATTTCAAGATTTTCTACAGTTTTGATGTAGAAAACACTGTTGTTTTTTTATGGCTCCATCACAGAAAATCTAGAACAAAACCCCATACATATTAAATTAAAAATAAAAAAAAATCTGTACAGGAGAGTAACACAGGACTGACCTAAAGACTGAGCAGGGCTTGGGAGGAGTCACTCACCATATACAATAACTGGCTCTCCAGAGATGGAGAAGGCATGACCCCTGCATTCTTTGTGGGGAACTGGATATAGATCCTTGATCCAGTGACTATGAAAGCAAGCTATTGAACACGTTTCCAATAATGGCAACTTTAGCAAGTGAAAAAAATGTTTACAAATAAGTACAGAAAAAATAACTAGTTCATTTGCTCTATATGTAATAATTGATGAATTACCAAGATTTTCTTGCATATTACATTTATTTAAGTAAAGGTGCAAAGATGAATTTGAAGTAAATGATACGCAAAGGATGGATTTTGACACACTTCTTGGACCTGTGGACTTGGTCTAACCCAGATGACAGTACACATTTCTTTGTCTAACTTGAGTAAAAATGTATTATTTGTACATACTCTAGCCTATCTAGAAGAAAAATTAGAAAGAGGATTGTTAAGAAATCTGATTAATTCAAACTGCCATGTCAAATCATTAATAGTGGCCAGTTTGGCAATGGTCCAAAATAAGGAATTCTGCAAAGTTCTTACTAGTACTTAAAATGGAGGAAAGGCATTAACAGAGGCAGGAAATTAGTCTGGGGTAAAAGGAAGGGGGGGTTGTGGTGATGGAAAGGTTAAAAGAAAAGGAAAAATGTGATGGAGAATTATTTTGTTTAAAAGCTGGCATTTGGTATTTTCAAAGGGCAAAATGTATTTTTTGTTTTATGACAAATGAATGTAAAAATGTGCGTGCCTTGTGGCCTAGAGGACAAAACAGTAGGATCAATGTTCTTTTTTGTACTCTATGAAGCTTGAGATTAAAGTTCCCACTGATAAACTGAACATTCTTTAAAAGTGACCAGAAGCAAACAGTGTCTGTTTGCTGCTACTTTATTAGAAAGATACCACTGAGAATAGCTAAGAATACTATTTGATCTTAAACAGGTTGACCAAATTATTGCAGTTGGCTCCAGTACATGAGATGCCTTCTGCAAATTATTGTTTCTGGTTATAAACCTTTATAATATCTCAGAATGAATTATGTATGTATTTCATGTTTTCTTTTCTTTTATCAGCCTTGATGTTCTCATTTCAAGTTTCACCCTAGCCTCCTAATAATGCAATATTGAGGCCATTCAGACACTAATTATGCCTCCATGGCTTTCTTGAAATGACTAAATCAGCATCAGTTCTATAATTATCATGAGTAAGTTTGTATCTGTGCCTCACGCCACATGAAAAGCACAACTTTAAATGATTTATGAATATATGCATCTGTAACATGGAATGTGCACTTTCTAACACTATACATACAAGAGGCATAGAGATACTTCAAACATATGTGCACCTGTATGTATGTTCTCAGCTTCACTGAACTCTGCTGGGTATCTTACACAAACACAGCCTGACTGTATAAAAATTACTGCAATGTTATTTTCTTAATAGATGTATGTGTGAGATACCACCAAAATGTGTATATTTAAGCATTCTGACTATTTAAATAGAACAAAATATAAGCAAGTGTTTATCAGGACTAGTGTTCATACTTGATATTTTCCTAATTTTCTTTATGTTTACATGAAGTCTAGCAAGAATGACTGGCAGGACAGAAAGAAGTATACATATCCAAATGCAATTCCTCTATATTTTCATTGTTTCTCCCTTTGAATTATTGATGTTGCCAGTAGTCATTTGTCAAGAAATCAAGATACATATACTACAGTGCTACACTTCTGTATGTTTGTAAACTGTGCTGCATAATGCTTTTATTTCAAGAAAAAGCAAAAATAAAAGAATACTGTAAAATTAACAACTAAACTATTACTAAATTTTTAATAACAAAGTAGTGTAGAATAATAAACATACAACTTTAAAATAATAAATAAAGTATAGACAGTTTTGAGTCACTTATACCCTGCAGAATCACCCATGCATTTGGGAGGTGATAAAGATAAGTAGACCTACACAACATGGCATCTTGTGAGATGGCACAGAACCTCAAAGCCCATTTTGGTCTCTGATAGCAACTGATTTCTGAATTTCTCTCCTCCCTCCTTTCCTCTCTTTCAATACACATTTTTGTTTTGTATGAAAAGTTGTGCTGATCACTGGTATTTTATGACCTACATTATTACCCTCTAGGTAGCAGAATGATAGTGCCAAACTAATTATTGCATTGTCTAATTTTAAATCCAGGTCTAGTGAGATTAACAACTTGCACATTAATTCTGAGCATCAACAGCGTACCTAACATAATGCAATTTCAAATGAAAGAAGCCTGCTTTGAAAACTTTTATATACTTTCTTCTGGATCATCAGCTAATGTAAGTTACTACAGCACATTTGACTTCAATGGAATTATGCCAGTCTTCCCAACTGGATGATTTGGCCTTTTTTTTTTAATTCAGGAAATGTTTCTGGTTTGAGCCATGTGAATGTCAGAGGGGAAAACACTGATTTCACTTATAAATGTAAGATCTCATCTACGTAAGCCCAGAACGTGCCTGTTAAACTCAGTGGATTAATTCCAGATTTTCGTCCCTGTAAATGAGATCAGAATTGGCTTGGAATGTGCTTTTGGTTCCTTGACATCCTCCTCCCCCAATACAAACATTCTCCGTATAGAGAAGGATTTTTCAGTTCTTCCTAATTAAAATTTAAATGATTTTAAAAAAAAAGATAGAAAAAGAAGGACAGTCACAGTCATGGAAAGTGTGAAAACTGCTTTGTAGATAGGTAGAAAACCAGACTTGGCAACATGTTCTTACTTGCTGTTTCATCCTGCTAATTTTTGTGAAGAAACTTATGTGTTGGAAAAACATAGAAGCTCTCTGTATCTGAATGCTGTCAACAGTCAGGCAAATTTGGATCTAAAATGCAGTTTCAGATTCTAAAAAAAAAATATTAATTTCATGTACTGAAAAGAGAAACAGTCCTGGATAAGTGCTGAACTATGTGAATTTAGCCAGAAAATTAAGTAATTGTGTAACACAGTGGGTATAAAGTTTCATTTCATTAGAAAGCTGCTGAATTGAAGAGTCTTAGACAATTTAACTATCTTTTCAGCTGCATGGAAAGAAAAAAATGTCATCAACAATCTCCTTCCCATATGTTTGCCATAATAACTGGCAAAAAACATATAGTAAAAACATTTAGTTTGGCATATTACATCCCCAGAATCAGAATCCTACACACCCAAGGTTGTGGTACTAATGGCATCCTGTGCATGGCTGCTGTAGGGTTATGTTGACACCCATGATAATATTCTGTGGTACTTTGACTCATGTTTAATTCTGATTAAATTGTGCAATTGTATCAATTTAAGGTCAAGGTCTTGAATAAATTTTTTTGTGAGAATGACTAGCAGGTCTTTTAAAATTAAAAAGACTCACGTGCCTACTGGTCTCATGAGAATAGAATTACAAACGATAATCTTTAAAATAAATTGTAATTTTATGGATACTTATTAGAAGAATTTATTGTATTGGTAATTTGCTATGTTATAAGTACTGCTGCCAGTTTAGCGACTTGTAACAGAAGGAAAGAATGCAGCAGCTACTTATATTTGTCCTTGCCTGTGGTACTGTTGATTTGAAGTGAGGAGAAGGTTTCTACAGGATATTTAAGGTTTCTGGTGTCTTACTGTGCAGTAAGGATGACCTGCAAGTTGTCATGCTCTGGCCCTGATCCAGCAAAGCACTTAAGTGTGTGCTTAACTTTGAGCATTCAAGTTCCATTTACTGTAACATGATTACTTCTGTGCACAAAATTAAGCACATACTTAAGTGTCTTGTTGACTGCAGTCAGTGCTGTGTATTTAGCAGATTTGATCTTTCTAAGGAAGTTAGAAGAAAGTACAAGATAGCAAGATTTAATTGTTATATTACACACAGTGGTGGAGGATACTTTTTCTAATAGCACAAAACCCAATAGTTTAAATTTACTTTTTAAAGTTCTTTACTTTCTAAGTGAGACAATCTATTTCTTGCAATGGAAGAATAGCATATGTAGAACAGCTGTATTGCTCAGGTTATCTGAATAGAGAATAGTTTTTTCTTTTTTCTTCTTCAAAAATGTCTTGTCTGAAATGTTGGGGCTTTTGCATGTTGGAAAGTTACTTTATTTTGAATATTTAATTAAGGCTCATACACATGATATTCTTAAAAATTAATACCTAGCAAGAATTAAAAAAATATTTCACTTGTTTGAAAAGCTGTAGAGAATTAAAAGCTTTAGAGATGACTGTGCAGATAGATTGATAATGTTATTTCAGGACTTAAATACACCCACATCAACACTAAAGGCAATGTTTAAAACTGAATGCATATTGCATTACAAGTCATAAACCTTGTTTTAATTTTACTATTAAAATAATTTCGTACTGTGAAAATCAGTAACATGGTGTTGGGGTGTTACTTAGAGGAAGATATTTGTCTTAAAGTAAGGGAACTTTTAGACATTACATGAAAAAAAGTGAGTAAAATTTTGATTCTAAAGCAACAGCAAATAAAGCCCTGTGAGTATTTTATCAGACATGAAGATCCTATAGCATGTAATTCTTTAGAGAAACTTTTTCATGTGCATGTGTGACTTTGAGCAAGTCCACTGTTCTGCTAAATTTTGTCCCCTTTGATTTCAAAGTTGATTCCATTGCAGGGTAAATGAGAGATGGTTTTAATGTACATTTGGAGATGAGATACAAAGACTTTTTGATATCAAATGCTTAAAAAAGCACTTGGAAAAAAAATGCAGTTTCACAAGCATACTATTGTTTGATTTTTACTGTTCTCTGTTCTACTCCCTCTCCAAAATAAAGTCTTGGGGTGGTTTTTTTTTTTTTTTTTTTTAATTTCTAGGCTCTCTCTAAATGAAGTCATTGCATACTAAGCATTATGTAAAATACATTTCTGTTATTGATAATCATTAATTGTGAGTTCTCTAGTGGGATATTTAGAGTCAAAGTTTCCTTGTAAGAACCTGTTTCCAGTTTCTTGTTAGTTTGTCAAAAATAAACAACTGGGAAGCAATTTTCATGCCAAATATCTGCCTTGGGCTATTTTTCAAAACTTTCAGCAACTATGGTCAGCTGATTCTTAGAAGGCACTGAGGGAAAATCTGGTTGGCTAATGTTAAGAAATTTTTGAAATATTTTGTTGACTAATGGCTTGTAGTCAGTCAGGCTTGGTGCTTGGGAAGGCATATTCCTCTTCCACCAGCCTATGAAAGTCTTCCTCTGTCTGGAGAAATCTGACCCTCTGTAAAATTGTTTGCATATTTCATTTACCACTTCTTCAAAGATTCTGTGTGCAGTAGGTGTATTCTTTCCTGGGGCTTGCAGATCTGAGCAGGACTTGCTCTCAGTTTTCTCTTCTCAATTGCCAGTGGTGCTAAAGAGAAATACAAAGAGAATAAAGGTGTCCATCAGATGTTCTCAGTCTTCTTCCTGCAAATCACTGGAAAATGTGGAATAAGAAGCAGCTTGGTCAGAATGCAGAAAAGGGAGACAATCAAGGAAAGTGAAAAAAAGAAAAGCAACAGAAGCAAAGTCCAGACACAGGAAAAAGGCATAAATCAAAGGTCATAAAATGTGATGGTAGTTTAGGACAAGGACTTATGAATGAGACTGGTATTAGACAGGGGTGCAAATCTCAGACTGTGACTGAGATAGGGAATCAGAGTGAAGGATGCTGGCACCAAGGCCACGAAGGAGTTAGAGACAGGAAAAAGAGGAAGAATGTATTCCTAGCTATCATTCCCGTGTCTTGGTCTTGTTGGACTGTTAAATGTCTCTGAATTCTCCTGGCCTTGTGTGGGCACCTCATCCTCCTCTAGTTCAAATAAGGAGAAGGTTTTTTAAGTGATAACAAGTTATTAATGTATTTGTTAAGTCAAATTACATGGATTAGTGTAGTTCTTAACCACTTAATTAACAAGACTGTGGAAAACAAGACAGAGAACAAAAACCCTAAAAACATTCAATTCCTTCCTAGAGTTCCCCAAGAGGGACTTCTGTATTAAAACTTGCTTTTAAAAAATGGAGAAATTGTAGTACAAATGCATTTGTGACCAGGGTAAAAAGTATTAAGCACTCAAAATTCAAGAAATGCCAGAAGGCATATGTCTTTTCAGATATTTATATGACAAACCTCTATATATTGTTCTATTATACAAAGCACTTGCTAAATTAATATTTTTTGTTGGATATTGTGAACAACTTCTCCTCCAGGACTAAAATGCAAACAAGAAGTGATTTCAGTGGACCAATACTTTTATGATGCCAAAAGCACTGAATATTCAGCAATGTTGTAGAGAATGACCAGTAAAGGGTTTGTCTAAAAATCTCACTGAAATCAAGGTGATTGATTAAAACAGAAGTATTGTGTGGAAATGTACAAAGAAGAGAACAAAAATATTGGAAATGCTATCTCTTTAAAACCCCAGAATCTAACACAAAGTCAGAGAAGTTACCTATTTTTACACTGGCACAGCTAAAGTGCAAAAGTGCCTCTATAGATGGTTGTTCTCTATAGAATTATTTTTCTTTCTGACACAGTCAGGAATTACACTAAATATGGTCTATGATCATAGAATCACAGAGTGGTTTGGGTTGGAAGGGGCCTAAAAGTTTGTCTAGTTCCAATTCCCCTGCCATGGGCAGGGACACCTTCTACTAGAGCTGGTTACTCAAAGCTTCACCAAGCATGGCCTTGAATACCTCTGGGGATTAGGTATCCACAGCTTTTCTGGGTGATCCATTCCAGTTTTTATTT
The DNA here is from genome assembly GCF_963662255.1 of Cinclus cinclus. NCBI lineage: Eukaryota > Metazoa > Chordata > Aves > Passeriformes > Cinclidae > Cinclus > Cinclus cinclus. The sequence goes on from NC_085054.1 coordinate 11,708,459, forward strand.
TTTCACAGTAAAAATTTCCTCATAATATCTAACCTAAGCATACCCTCTTTTAGTTTGAGAGATCAAGTGATATTTTGTTAGATTAGGTGCTGGCCAGTACCTAAATCAGCAGGCTGTGTGCTAAGGAGTCCAGGAAGACATTATGTGTTCCTGGCTTAGTCACTGACCTAAGGCTTGGATGTGTTTGAAGTGAAACTGCAGATCAGCAGTGTGGCTAGATGGGATTTCATGCCTTGCAATCTCCTGGGAAGAACCTAGAAGCAGAGTGTAGCAATATTTGGAATGTATTACTCCTCCACGTTTAACCATTGTCCGATTGTTTGCTATGGGACTTTTACATGGCATTAGTTCAACTAAATCCTAGCAGGCAATGACAGCTGTGGTTGCCCCACATGAGGTCTGACAGTGGGAGACAGGAGGCATTCCCCAGCACAGAGGGAGGGAGACAGGCAGGAGGCCCTGCCCTGGAGGTCTGCACTGACAGTACACAAGGAGGGTACAGGTGCTGCCAAATTTCAGCATTAGAAGAACTCAGTGTCTGCCAGTTTTAAAACTTGCTCTCATTTACAAATAAAATCCATATTACTAGTGTAAATTCACTAAAGAATCTATCACTGAACACTCTCATTTTTACTATAATTCTTAAAAGCCTTTACTAGACCTACCAAGTAGAAACTACAAAGTTCACATGCATCACATCAACATCCCATAGGAGCATAGTTAGATGGTTTTATTCTTTGTTTTCTGTGATTTTTGTTTTGTTTCCACAATTCACTTGGTTTAAATGTTATTAATCTAGATTTGCTGAAAAGGTCTGTGAACCTTTCAAAGATTCTGGTGCAAGTTCAGAGTTTGTAACAAAATCTGAAACCAGGCAAGTTTCATGTGATTTTGAATTCCATTGTAAATGTTTCACCTAGATGTTGAAATAGGCTCCAAGAAACATTCCCACTTTCAAAGTCTATTAGAATTTCCCATTCAGAAGGATTAGGATGGTGCATTTTAAACCAAAAGAGTAGAACTTATCCATGTACAGATGAGCCCAACAAGGCCTTCACTGCAGCCTAATTCACATCTCAAAATAAGAACCTAATATAATATGTAAGTCTTGTGCTGATTTTCTGCACAGAGATGAACATCAGCCCGTGCAAACATACGCTGCCTATTGTTTCAACTTAAAACAAAAATATAGGTATATACAATGAAAATACTGAGGTTAATGTAATACAAAGATTGGTAAATACTTTATTAGTCAAAAAGTTTAAAAAGCACCCGAGGTTATTGACTAATGCCTTATGGTTATCACCAGTTGTTCTCCTACAGGTACAAGTCACAGAGCTCTGTAATTGTGCAAGAAACTAATCTTCCTCTTGAAAGGAAGTGCATAGTCCATGGTTGAGGAAAAAACAATGGGAAAAGAATCCAGATGCATAAAGTAGCGAAGACAAAAGAATCCTTTTAATGTTTAAGAATATGATTTTTAGACCAAGCTTATGACCTTGGGATCATGATGACTGAGTGCCTGGTGCTGGCAACACTAGCAGAGGCAATATTCTGTGTTGCAGATTTCAGTATCAGAGACTTCTATATGCAAGGTGTAGTTAGGTCAAATTAGGGAATACCAGAGGCTACTGAGGTGTTACCTGCATTTGGAGCAGTTGTCTGCTTGCCAAGGCAGCTGCTTAATACCCACAAGCTCTTGTAGAAGGGACGATGAGCAGCTGTGTGCACAGGCAATGGGCTGACCCAAGCTCTGGGCCCGTTGCTCAGAGCCACCTGATGCTGAGGGCAGGGAAAAGGTGTCAGAAGAGCACGGTGCAGACTGGACCACAGCGGGTGCTGTGGCCGGGTGTCTCGCCTGCTGGCTGCTCTGGACAGCTGTCTAAAGCAATTTCAGTAGACTTTTGTTGCTATAGCTAGGTTGCAAGTTCTAAAAATAGCTCACTACATCCCAAAATTCAGTTTAACCGTGTTTTCCTGTGTATGTTTTGTTTTACCTGGGACATACCAGGAAGCAAAAGCAGTATCTGCTCCAAACCAGCTCCTTGTTTCAGGACACTTGTTATTCCACCTCTTGTCGTGTAGCAGTGCTAGAGTTATCCCCAGCTGTCCAAGTGAGCCAGGAGCACCTTCCATATTCTTAATAAGCAGAAGTCTGTCTAGCCCTTTTCCTCTGTCTTTTTATTTCAATTTTTAGGCACAGCTTTGTCACATGGGCTGGCTATGGCCTTCCAGAAGTGTGAAAGGTGCCTATTTTCACCAGCAGGTAAAAATCATTCTGGATTAACTAAATCACTGCATGGACAACATCAACCAGACAGGCCTTCCTGTCCTTTCTTTTCCTTCTCCATTACCCGGGTAGGATAGGGAATGGCTGACAGCTCACAGTAGCTTCTGCTGGCAGCTAGTTCAAAGTTTTATTTAGGCCTACTATATTGCTGCAAAGCGAAACTGACGGGAAACGAGCCTATTCCCACTCCTCCAGATACTAATCCCCTGGGACTGGTCTCCTCTGCCTCCTCCAAAGCCTTAAATGCCTTTAAATCTTCCCATTTTACTAAGAAAATTTAATTAGTCTCCTCTTATATCCAGGACGGACAGACAAACCTCCGAAGCCATCCTTAACTCCACAGAAAGACAAGGAAGAGAGGAAGTGAAACCACTCCAGGACTTTAAATCAGAGCCCGGGAACAGCATCCGGACAGCGTGGCTTCCTCCTCGTTGGAAGGTAAAAATGTTCTCATAGTCCCATCAGGTGCAAGCCCAGGAACGTGGTTCCGTCTCGCGGGAAGCTCTCACTCCCTTTCCACAGCTGCGGTGGCCGGGAAGCGGGCGCGCAGACGTGTGCGGGGATGGAGCGGGGAGAGCAGGGAGCCGGGCAGAGCAGGGAGCCGGGCAGAGCAGGGAGCCGGGGAGCCCCGGCGCACGGGGTTCGGCCGCGCTGGGGAGACCCGTGCGCGAGAGGCAGGGCCCGCTCCGTGCAGCCTGGCCACCGTACGCCTTCCCTGCCAGCACGAGGAGGCTGTAGAGCCCGTCTAACATTCCCCCCCCCGGGGAATCCCTCTGATGCAAGGGGAGTCCCCGGCAGCTGTGGGCCGGGGTAGCTGAGCTGGCTCCTTGCCATCCCCCGCCGAGCCGGGCTGGGAAGTGCGGGGAGAGGGAGGTGTGGCTGCCGGGGCCCCTCAGCCATTGCCGGCTACCGGGAATTCCTCCCCGCGGCTGTTAGAAGCCGGGGCTCCCCGGGAGCAGCGCGGGGCCGGGGCACGGCTGCGCGGCCCCGCCGCCGCTCGGGCCGGGACGGCACTTCCACCCCGGCCATTTTCCTCAGGCGGGAGGCGGTGGCGACCGGCGAGCCCCGACGCCGCCCGCCCGCCCAGGGACAGGGCGCAGGAGCTGCCGGCCAGGGCAGCCGCGCAGGCCGCTGCCGGCCGAGCCGGGTCACCCCCTCCGGCCCCGGGCGGGGAGACGCGGGGCGGCCGCGGCGGAGCGGAGGCGGCCGCTGCCGAAGGGAACCTCCGCCGCTGGAGCCCGCCCTCCTGCCCCGCGGGCGCGGGCCGCCGCTAGGCCCCGGCCCCGCGCCGCCGCGCCCCGGGGGAGCCCCGCCGCCGCCGCCGCGGAGGGAGCCCGCTGCCCGCTGTCCCCCGTCCACGCCGCCCCGGGGAGAGGGAGCGGAGCCGCGGCGCGGACACCCCGCCGGCCCCCGCGGGAAGCGGCGGCCCAGGCGCGCAGGACCGCGGAGCGCCCCCGCCCCCCGCGCCGCTCCCCCTTTGAAAACTGATCTTTGGCTCTTCGCGTGAAAGTGATTTGAATTTGGCTCGGCGGCGCTCTGCGCAGGCGTCCAGCTGCTGGCATGCTGGCTCCTTGCAAAGCAGCTGTTTTGGGTTTGAAATTCCAACATGGCAGAGGCTGCAGTCAGTCTTCCCTTCAAAAACTTGGAATGATTTCAAATCACAGGCACCTTCACTTAACCCGAGCCCCCATTCATCAGCAAACACATCGGATCGATGCTACTCTAACCTATCGGGTTCTTGTACCAAATCTCCAGGTAAGAGGATCTTTTTCTTCACCCCCCCCCCCCCCCCCCCAGTCTTCCTATCATCGTTTTAAATTTTATTTAATCTTAAAGATCTCCGACACAGCTGCGTGTTAATCGCCTGTTCGTGCCCTAGATATTTTGCCTAATTTGCGGTCGTTTTCTAATACTAAGCACTCCGGTCTGCTTGCCTGATCGTAGTCTGGAAAGTACAGATATACAATCGCAGTGCATGGTTTTTCCTCCTTGATCATTGCCAACAATAGTAGGCAGATTAAGAGTTCGCGATTGCAAGCTCCCTCCTCACCTCCTCCTCCTCCTTTTAATTGGATTTATTTTTAAGTTGCTTTGAAAATAATAAACTGCAGGTAACGCGGGTCTGGACATGGAGGCAACTAACTTCTGACCAAATAAGTGCAAATAAGAATCTCGCAGAACAAAAGTTAGGTTTAAATTGCTATGTCTTGGTTGGGGGGGGGGGGGGGGGGGAGGCACGAATATGTCAGAGGAGCTGTTGCAGTAAAATGTAAGCACATCATCTTGGAGGGGGTACAGCGTGGTGGGCGTATTGTTGGCTCAGGAGGGAGAGAAAGATGTATAATTTAATGGTATATACAATCCACTGATCCTATTACTATCCTCCCTGGAGCTCTTGTTAGTTTCAATGGGAGTGAGTGAAATTGACATGGACTTGCATTCCTGGTCATGTGCTTTTTTTCCCCCCTTTCTTTCTTCTCTTGTGATCTGAGATCCCCTTTTTGTTGATGTTGCTTTCCCACTTAATTATATGCATGTAGGTTAAATGAATACCTGACGAAAGGGCCCACGTTTCAAGGCAGTGACATTTGATAGCTGAGAGGAAAAGTGGCTTTAATGAAAAGCAACCTTTGGAATTCCTGCTTGTGAAAAATCCAATTCAGCTTTTTGTGCTGCCAGCAAGAAATGATCAGTAGCACCAGTGTTTATGGTATGTCCGTTTTGGGATCTACTTCCTTTGCATCCAAATAGCAAAGACAAATTTAAATAGCATGATAATGCACCGAGGACTCTGCATGCAAATATTTTGTAATAAATACCTAATGTTTAATAGTATATTTTCTTGTGTATATGTAAGCATTTTTTTTCTCTTGCTATCATTTGTTTATCGTTTCTGCTTCGATTATGGCATTAGTTTTGTCCATTGTATTGATCTCAGTTGTAAAACCTGAAGTTGCATGTTACCAGCAGTGCACTATACACACCACTGAACTCCAATGGTATGTAAATTAGTAAAACTCGGGGAGTGGAGAGGGCAAAAACGTGTAGCAATGAATATATACACATACACATCTATGTGCTCGTACGTAACATGCCTAAAATGCATCTTTTCCTTTTGCAAACTAGTATTTCTTTAGTAGTTATTTAAACTCCAGCTGCTTTTCCCTCTCTTGCTTCCAGCATAATTATCTGCTAGAGATTCTAACTGATGTGGGGTGAGGGAATGTTTTGCATGTAAACAAACAAAATTACTGTTGTGGCCGAATGCTTAATATGATTTAATAAGGAGTATTTTATGCTCAGTTTACAAGTGTCTAATTCACACTGCTCTGCTCTCAATGCTTAACAGAATGAAATAATCAGGTGCTGAAACTGGCTTCATTTTAATGGTCACTCTCCAGCCCCCACGCTGCCCCCTCCTCCAAAAAAGTCAGATAAAATGGAGCATGGGGAATTTCAATAGAGCTTCTTGTGGTGCAGTAGAAGCACCTCTAGGTATGCAGTTAAGGCTAAGGAAGTATCAACAAAAGTGACTATTATTCTGTTTTGTGCAACCAAAAAAGGGGGTATGTTCACTTTTAATTGTATGTGATAGTAACAAATAAGGATGGAGAGAGACCCTAGGAGAGAGAGAGAGAGAGAGAGAGAGAGAGTGCCTGTGTGTGTGTGCGTGTTTGGGATAAGGGGGAGGTCTGGCGTGTGTGGCTGATGATCTCGTAATAACATATCTGAATGCAGGAAAGAAATTGAGAGAGCAGTGGCACAATGTACACTCCTATTTTGGTGTTGTAGGTGACTGTATTGCTAAACATATCCCAGGTGCTATATGATGGGAATGATCTGATTGCATTTTGCATTTAGAACTTGTTGACTTTGGGACGATCAATAAGGCAACTGTTTATTTTAGATGCACATAATTTGCTCTGAAAAATGTTTTAAGGAGAAGAGCAAGCAAGCGAGAGCGGAACATTTTTTTTTCTTTCTTTTTTTTTTTTTTTTTTTTTTCTAGAGCTGTTGGAGCAAATGTGATTGCCAGATGGGAGATTTCCCTCTGTGATGTTAAAGCTGTAATATATATTCAGAGCAGATTGGACTGCTGCTTGTGATGAGGAGGATATTACATTTATAAATTTTAAATCGGGAATCGGACAGTATGCTGAGAGCTGAAATTGGATGGTGTGGATGGTTTGGACTGTTAAATGCAATTCCCAGATAATAATAATAATAATAATAATTATAGTAGCAGTAATATATGTATGTATAATAAACATGATACTATTAGGCAGCTATATATATTCTATGATGCTTAAGTATGTATTTCCAATATGACTCCTCTCTTTCCTTGCTTTTCTTAAACGTTAAGGATTGAGGGTGATGGGGAGGGGGGATTTAAGAGCCCACTGGTAGTAGAAATCAAATATAATCAGGTTCCTGTTTGGGGAAAAGTTTTGCTAGAATTCTTTCTGCAAATTCATCTCTTTCTGAGTTTTTGTTTTGCCCGTGCATGTGGCCTGACAGTGCCACAGTCGTGAAAGACTGGGAAGTGGGAACTAGTCACACTCGAGCAGCTCTGCTGTTGCAAATTAAAAGTGTGTTGTGGTCAGGAAATGAAAGCTACAATGTCTCTTTTGAACAAGTCGTTTATCAAGAGAAACATCTATCAAGCAGTGACTTGTCACATTGATCCTCTAAAAGTTGGGTCCAAAGTGGAAGCTGCTTTGATGTTTTTGATCCCAAATTTATAAAATTGAGAAAGCTGGAGAGAGTAGAACTGATTTGCACTTAAAAATTGCTCTGCTCTGGGTGTGACAAAATCAAGTATCTCTGATACAAGAGCTGGTTAACTAAAGAGGTATCGGATCTTCTACCTAATTTTTATTTTCACGTGGAAACTTTAGCTTTGCCACACAGGCAATTTCTTTTCATGCTTCTAAAGATCCTGTCTGTATGACTCTCTTTCTGCATTATTTTGTCGGGGATGTATTCTTGCTTAGGAATACATCTGTTGCTTCCAAATGGAACCTTTTTTTGTTGTCTTTCTGATGGTATTTATAGAGTTGTGCTTGAGAAAGCAATTTTTTTCTTCTCCTCTCAGTCTTGTTGCTTCTTCTATTTGTAATCTCAGTTTCCACCTCTCATCCCTGTGAAGCAAAGTTTCTTTTACTGCCAAAGTAATGCTTATTGCAAGTAAGGTATATTTGAGGGTATCTGCATAGCTTAAAACATCTTAAGAGTACTTCTCAGTGTGTCTTTCCCTTCTGATTCTCTTTTTCTATCCATTTTTAGCACAGGAACCATGCTTTCATTCTCAACAGGAGCAGTGTATTTAAAATTGAATGTAAAGTTGAGGTTTCAAGTAAAAAAAAAAAAAGAAAAAAACCCACAAAGTCTAACACTGATCTTTTATCTTCCTTTATTTTCAACCATCTAAATTGTTTAACAACTTCACTAAAAAAGTTTTTCATTTTGCATAAAGTTTGTGTTTGGATTATAAAGGGATCCCTTTGAAGGAACAGGGGTTTGGTTGTTGTTGGGTTTCTGTTTTCTTTTCCGTGCATTTTTTTTTTTTTTTTTTTGGCTAGGGTATGAGTGAAATCTCCCTTAAAGCAGTATGCTTTGACTTCTTTTCTTCAGTGTCGTAAATGAGACTAACACTGCTTATGAATACTTGATAGAGACCCATTTGAAAATAGGCAGCAAACAGCAGCGTGGTGGGAGTTTTGGTGAGTGTTATAGTTGCTAATTAATCATGTTTGAAATGAAGGAATCATAGCATGGTAATAAAGGCTCATTGTTGTTTGATGTTTGTAACAGGATGTGACTCCTACATGAATCTGGTGGGTTTGGAGGTTTTGTTTTTATTTCCTCCCATCATAATAAGATACCTCCACTATGAAATCAAATTGTTTTTATTTATTGCAACATTGTGAAAGTACGGGGATGTTTGCTTATAGCAGCATTTTAGAAATATGAAGGATGTCTTATTATTGATATATTCATCATACATTTCATGGGAAAAATGACTAGTCTTATGTCATGAGCTGTTCTTTAAGTGTTTTTGTAGTTAAGCAAAGCCAAACATTTTTTGTGCTTTATTTTCTTGATATAAAAAGCCCTATTACTTTTTTTTTAATAATTGAAAAATGGCACTTGATGAACTTTTGTGCCCTACTTGCTTATGCATATGTAGTAAGGGATAGCAACTAAAAAGATATTCCAGAATAGTTTGTATAGTAGCCCTTTAAAAATTGAACTATAAAACACTTGGATGGTGTTTTTCTTTCCTTGTATGTCTTTTTTTTTATTATGTGTCTTATTAGATGTGTCATATTTGGACTTTATTTTTCACCTGTCTATTAATAACTGCTATATATGATGGAGAGAGAATCTCTTTCAAACTACAAAGCTTTAGTTTCAGAATTTAATAAGGCTATTTTATGCTGCATGAACAAGGTTTGGAATCTGCTGGTTTTTAGCTTCTCTGTTTCTTTTTAAAATATAATTCCTAGAGGAGAATTATTCTGTATGGTTCCTGTCAATAAGTTTATTCAATAAATGCATACAAGAAGCATTGAATATAACGACTGATCTTTCTGTAGTCTTAATCATCAATTAATAGGCTTATCTGCTTGTTAGGAGTGGGTTTAATGGTACAGAATCAGCATGAGATCTGTCTGTATAAAACACTTGTATGTTGTTTATGACAGACTGAGTTTTGATCTTGCATCCCCAGATCTAATAATAGAAATATTTGGCTCTTTGCCCTCAATCAATATATCTGTTAACAGAAAAAACTTCACACAATACTTTCATAAAGTGCTGGATGTATTGATACCGAGTTGATAAATTTAATTACTGGGGTTTTACATTGATTCATTGATTTTATGATTGGAGGAAATTGTTCTGCAGACATTTCTGAAGTATTGAGGAATATTGTATGTCCATAAAGCTTGATTAATTGATAAATCAGCACTTTTTTTTCCTTCTCAGTTATTGATAAGACATAAAAATACCGGTAAAAAGAATTTGGAATTAGCTAATTAGAAATTCTCATGTATTACTAACAGAGCAGATGAGAAGCAGTACTATGGAGGTGAAGAAAATGAAATTTGAAGTGGCATTGTGCCTATGGGGCCCCATCCTTAACTGGTGTAAAAAATATTTAGCTTTAGAAAGATACAATAATTTACAGTTTTCAGAATCTGGACCGCTGTGGCTTTTTTGTTTGTTTATTGTTTGTTTTGGTTGTGGTGGCTTTATTTAGTTGGGTTTTTTTTCCCCCCTCAGTACTGTTCTTTGAGTCATTGGAAGCTGTTTTAAATTAGATATTATGGATGTATGGAATTTTAGATACGCATCTGATCCAAACGGAATAGTATAGCTATAGCTATAAAAGCAATTTGAAGAGCCGTAAATTCAGGATTGCGTATCCCTGATATTGTTGCAGAGTATTAAAATCTTGCTGCTTGAGATGCTATCCTCTAAGTGGAAACTTATCTTCCTTATGGGAAAGATGACTTCAGGGAACTCTCGGCTGGGAAAAGGCCCATAGTTTTTTTTGTTGTTGTTGCTAAAATAATAATTAAAAAAAAATCCATTACATAGAATTAGTTGAAGGGATATTTTCCAGGTGACAAACCTTACGGGAGTACTTGGCTCCATTTCGGTGAGGTATGCGACCTTTTCACCCTATGTCAATGATATTTTTATAGAGTGTGTGAGAAATGTGAGTATAAAGAAAATTCCTTAAGATCATTTCAGTTTCTATTTTTTTCTTTAAAAAAAAGGAAAAATAAATCTCTCAATCAAAACAACATAAACATCTCCCTTAATGAAGCTGATGAAACTTTATTCCTTTAAAGGATGGTAGCTAATAGAGAAAAATAGAGACAACCACTTGCCAGATGTTACTGTAGGATCGACAAATACAATCTTATCCTTCAAGGAGCAGAGGATCCTATGCTGGAGGTGTAATGGAGGTCAAAGGAACCCTAAGTCTTTCAGTCCTTTAATAATTGTACCTGCCGTCCCCTCGACTGGCATGTTAAAGAGAATGCATATATATATTAATGTTTCTTAGAAGATAATTTGTATTTGCAGCAATCTACTAAGCACAAGTGGACTTCACCACTACTGCTTCTAAATATGTGTTGGGGTTGGCCCCGCTGTGTGACAAATGAGGGAAAATGGAAAGAGAAATAGTTGGTCGGTCTTGGCTACCAAAATCTTGAGAAACTGAGGGAGAGATCAGGCTTTGACAGGTCAGTTTGGGAGTGGGAAGAATGCAAAAAAGTGTTATCTGCAGAAAGCACCACTGATTAAGGGCATACAGAGATGTCTGCAGTGATGAAAATGTGGAGTCTCTGCTTTCGTTTTGCCGAGCTGTGCTGCTCTGAGGTATCGGCACACACAGAATGGTAATAACAGTATCGTGTGTCTGTTCCGATAGTGCTGCGAACTGTACCTGTCAAACATATCATAACACTCAACTAGCTCTTTAATCATATAAGCAACACTCCTTACTGCAAAAGCTATTGTATTTGTACAATAGAAAGAACAGCCATACATTAATTGAATAATGGACCAAAACTTTGTTGTTTAAACCATTTTTCTGTAGAGGAGAAAAAGTTTCATGTGTCTTGGCTGTAATTACAAATAACGCAGCTACAGATGACTGTCACACCACTGGCTAGTTTTTGATTTTTTTTTCCGTAATAGTCTATTAAGTGTGTAGTCTGATATGCCATGCAATACTGAAATAGCAATTACCAGACATATTATTTAACTGTAACTGAGAAACTCTTTTCTCACTTCTCTTATAGTGCAGCTACTGCTAGCATGTTGTTAGTTAAATTTCAATTACCCTGAAAAGTATGTGGACAAAATGCTGAGATTATTTTGATATGATAACAAACTTTGGTGATGTAAGTATGTTTTTGTTCCAGATTCCTTGCAGTCATGTATTGCCTGGACTTTTTTTTGTCTGTTTTTAACCCTTCTGTATTCTACTTTTAATCTGTCCTGTACTCTTTGTTGAAGCATGTGGCTCACCTTCTGTAGATGAATTGCTCAATGTATGAAGATGTATGCCACAGTTTATTTTGTGTGATAATTTAGAATGTGTGCATATGTCAAGCTGGTTACAGATTGGTGATGATAAATTGGTTTGAGTAATATGTATCTTATTTGCATAAATACTTTAGCAGTAAGAGCTTACTGTGGTCAAACTTCATGAACTAAGATAGCGTTCTCACATCTAATTAAGCTGGATCTGAATGAATGATTTTCTGATACAGGTCACAATTGAACTTCTTGTTTCTCTTCTTCAGTGTGATAAAATGCTTTAGGGACACATTAAGGCATGTTTGCATAACTCCTGCTAATCTGAAGGGAATTTGAAAATGAATATTGTGAGGAGATGGGAGAGAGGGCTAAACCTGGTGGGTCACAGGGGTTTGTGGCAGGAGCATATCTTCATGTTTTCATTCAAGTTTTTTTTTTTTTTTTAGTTTTTTTTTTTAAATAACAGCTGTTTGACTTTTAATATGTTGGAAATAAGATCCCTATTTTCATTGGAGATGTTTTTTCCCTTTTTGTCTCCTCCATTCTAGCATACAAGCAAGTCATTAATAAAGCATTTATACAGTGAGCTTAAATTATTGCTTAATAGAACTTGAAGCTGTAGTGTTGCAGAAATATTCCTAGACAGTACAACTGATTTTGTGTGCTTGTCTTCTGGAGACATGGTGAGGGGAAGAGCCAACAATTCCTTCATATTACTGAAAGACAGCAGAGGGTGGATGGGAATGATGAAATTATAAGTAGAAATTATTAATCCCTGATGACAGTATCAATATTGATATTTAAAATATTATGAACTGATAGCCGCACTGTAGAAACTGCTGTGATAGTTGTGCTTTTAGGTGAAAGAAGCTATTTATATGCCTTATGGCTCAGTGTGGCCATGTTCAAAGTATGAACCTACTCATCACAGATTCTGAGAAAGCGCAGGTTAACATCCTCTGTGTTCTTTAGACCTATCTGATTACTTCAGCCTCCTGTGTTGACACAGAGAAAGAAACAGCTAGATTCTATGCTGGAAGAATAAGGTTTTCAAGGACTGACTGATATTAGGTATCCCATTGTGATACCTAAACCAAATTTTAAAAAATCAAGCATCCTTTTCAAGTTAAACTTGAGAAACACAGAAAGGAGCAGCAAAGATGTTTCTGAACACATTTGAAGGAGCACCATTTACTTTCAAAAGAGATCCTTCCCATCACTTGTGGATAGCTCCACCATGAAGAGCAATATCAAAAGAGCTCAGAAAAGTAACTATTCTTTTATGTCTTTGGGAACTCAGATGCTTACAAGATTGTTTCTGAGAAAGAAAAGAATTGATCCTATTTTCAGTCCCTTGTTGTTGGCATTTGTGGACCACATGACTATATACAGTATTGTAGAAATATACTCTTAGTATGTGGCTACAATTCTGTTTCCCCTTGCAGCTCTGAAATAACAGTGCAATGTGCCTGTGTGAAAACTCAGTTTGGAAAATGTTTTTATTAATTTATTTTGCACTATATAAAATTGTTTTATTTGATATATGTATGGAGTTTGCTGAAGATCTTTAAGCTCAATTGATAGGTCATCTGCATTATTACTGCAAAGAAATTAAAATTAAAAGTCTGTGTTGTTTTTTATAAAAATAAAGACTTAAAGTCACCTGTGATAATTTGTGAACTGGCTATCTCCATTCAGTCAGAAAACTGCTGGGTTTAAACATAATCAAATTTAAACCATCATCATTCAGTTATTTTTAATATGGAAAAAAGACTATAAATTTATTCACTCTTCAACTAAATGAACACTTGATATACAAAATTAAGTGGTTTTATGTTTACTGATGTTAGATCTTTATATCATAAGGCTTTATATTAACTTCAGAACTATAGTGGTACTGTATTGAGCATACTATAAATAAGCAGATATTTCATTTTAAAGATAATAATTTTTCATGTGTTCATAGAATTTCTGATAATTTTTTATTTCTTGCTCTTTGCCTTTAATAAAAGCTGTAGTAAGTATATTTTGGAAACTGTTCATACTGTAATTAACCTTTCTTAATCATTGATTTTCATTTTGTTCTTTGACTTTCATTCATTGTATTTCATACTCCTGTCCTGTGTAGGCATTCTTTACATTACAACAGTGATTTATTTTTCCATTTTCAGTTTAAAAATCGTTAGTGGTAACATGAACCATGATGGATATCCATGGTCATCTCATGAAGCAGTGTTATTCAGATTAATGTCAGTAAACCCTACATAACGAGGGGTATGAGGCACTTGCCTTTATTCAGGTCCTAGCATTTGTCAGTGTGGCAGCCATATCAAAAGCACACCTTAATATGCAGAGAACATATTTATTGAAACACATGGTTCAGTTAATATCAGAAGCCTTTGTGTTTTAAAGTTAGATGTAAGTAAAATTTATCTCACTATGAGCTGTAGATGAAATACATCTCATCATGTGCTTACAGAGACTGTGAATAAACAGTGCCTTAATGCAAGACATTTTTAAAGTTTTCACTAGTTAGAAATATTCAGTTATAGTGTGATATGTTATTCATAGGGTACAGAATAACAAACTGACACTAGTATTTATTTGGAGTAATAATTTCCAGCACTAATTAAGGAAAGATGTTTTGTTATTGAGTAATTAGCAAACACCACCCCACCCCCGCTTCCCCAGGATGTCATCTGCTTAGAAATTGTAGAATTCACTACTCTCATTCATGACAGGCAAGTCGATTTTGGCTAAAGTGACTGTTCCTCTCTGTTTCAAAGCAGTACAACAGCTGCAGTTTGAGCTTGAAGAGTCTGAGTGGCTGAGATAACATCACAAATAGTATTGCATCTCAGAAAGTGTAATTCAGCTTTCCACTTTTGGGTGCTTGGTTATCAGAGGCACAGTCCCTGCAATTTCTGTTGCCTTTGGATGTGCAGGTGTGCAACAAATTTTAGAAGCTAGGTGCTATAAGGAGTTTCCCCATAAAATGGTAGGCATTAGCTTTATTTGTACTTCTTAAATGTCCAATCTCCCTCTTGAGGTATTAATGCTGTATGATAGAAGGAAAAGCTTTAAAAGCTGTTTTTCCTGGTGGTTGTAAAAACATATGTAAATTCCATCAGGACAAAAATACATGCATTAATAAAGGTATAAGGAGTGATTCATTTGTGATTTTGCTCAGAGGAAACTTCTGTTTGTCACTGTGTAGGTATTACAAGGAGCAAAATGCAGAGTAGATGATGCTGTTCTAATTGCAAAATCTTCCTTAGTTATCTTCTCCCTCCTCCTGATCCTTCTGCCTTCCCCCTCCCCCTCATGGCTTTTTTAAACAATTATGGGCATTGTGCTCCTTAATGGTGCATAGTTACTGTAAAGATAGATGTCCTCAAATAATGAGTTTCTAATAATAATCAGAGGCAGTTAGATTAAACTGGTTTTGTATAGAAACCTTACAGTGTGAAAAAGTACACCTAAAATCCTGAGACATATTTACAGGAGCTAAGCCTATTTACAGAAAACTAACCCAATTTTGTATCTGTATGTGTGTGGGGTGGAGGCAGTAGAGGTGTATTGTCTGTGTGTGTGCCTATGTTTTTGTCCACCTCCTTTAAAGACTTCAGAAAATTTGTTTTTTTTAGTACGGATTTCTATTTTGCTTTCTGATAACAGAGTATGTTTTAAAATCACAACATACTAATTAGCTTCTGTGTTTATGCTGGACAGCTTTCATCCCTTCAAATGACTTCTACCTGCACTCTTCTTTCGATCTGTTGCTTCTCCCACCGCCCATCCTCCTCCCCCACTCCCTGTGAGGTTTATTACATTTAGATTTGTTGCTTTCTTCCTTGTTCTGAAGTTCTGAAGGCAAGTAAATGAAAGTGATAAGTACAGTAACAGATAATTGTTACTTGAAAGAGTTGTTGTTATATTGGTTGGGAATAGTATCTTTCCTAACAGGTACTGAATCAGCAAAGCTGTACAATAAAAAGAGCAAAAAAGTTTAACTTATTGTTTAGAAATACATATGCTATTTAAATGGAAACAAACCCCCAAATCTCCCACATACCTTTTGGGGTTTGGAGAACAAAAGCTTACTTGTATGCTCCAAATTCCCTCGGGCCTTAATTTGCAGTACCATTATTTAAGCGTGGCTGATACAAACCCATTGCAGAGAAATAGAATCTCTCCTTCCTGGCTTTTCAAAGCCATTCTATGCCCTGTTCTCTCTGCCTACCCGCATCCCCCAGCACCCCCCTCTTCGTTCCCAGCCTTTTGGTCTTACCCTGCCACTGCAAAACTCTTTTGTATTTGAAATGTAGTAAACAGAAAAATAGTGAGCTTCTAAAACACAGAAAACTGTCATTCCACATGGTTTTACTGACATCTGTACCAGCACATATGTAATTCTATCTTCTGACTAACATCAAGGCTATAATCACTTTAATATCTGTTGTGTCCTCTACCAGGTGACCTGTAGTCATTTATTGTAAAGATAAAAGTCCCTGATATAATAAGTTATTTCTTCTTTAAGTCAGATCTTATAGAAAATACTGACCATAAAGAGAGGAGAAACTTGTGTGCACTTAACATGCTTCTGGGGTGCCTGGCTCTCTGGATCTCATCTCTTGGGTACAGTACTGGCATTGTCAGATGCTCAACTGGAAGCTGTTTCGCAAGAGAACTGTGTTTGGGTGTAATCCCTAACAGCTGAGAATAAATACAGGCATCACTTTAGCTTGATACAGCGTTGAGCACTACAGCTGTATTTATTTTGCTGCTAATAAAATGGCAGCCTACTTTGTCATTAAGAGGCTTGTCTTTTTGAAAAAGCAATTGAGGTGCAGTACTGAGTGTTTGAGTTAGTGGAAAGAGCTAAGAAATAGATGAGCTGCATTCCTGACTGTGGGTGGAAGGATGGTGAGTAATACATGCCTTGGCATAGCATCTGCCAAAAGCATTATTTTCTCTTCTTCCTGCCACTATGCTGTTCTAGTTTTGAAAGGTGTAAGGTATTCTGATAAGCAAAGGGTAGGGGGAAGCAAAAGGGAAAAATACTTCCAAGTCATTATAGCACATCTCAATGACCGTGCCTCACACTTAATTTAATTAGAAGACAACTGCACTGTAGAACTGGTCATTTTAGTCGTAGTTAACGACTGGTTCTCTCCTACCCCCACTCAGAACCGATTACATGCCATGTTTTAGAATGTAATTTCTACAAGAAAATGAAATATGAATAGGTATTGTGTAGTTGCAGAAATGAAGTTTTCATGAAAGATACTAACTTATCATTTAACTATGCTTTTAGAGGAGAAATAACTATTTTTCTTCTGGTGTTTCTTTTTTACTATATCAAACAGAAAAAAAACCAACCCTGTATCAAATTGGGATATTTTCAAAATTCTTAAAGCAAAAAACTGCATAGCTATTAATATGTTCATTATGTGGTAGGAAGGCACTGAAGGAAGTACAGCCTTGTATATGCATGTTTCTTAAAGGATAACGATTTTCAGGAGGGATTTCTGTATTGTTGTAATATAATTTACTGGTGTATGGTTTCTGAAATGGTATGGGTAGCTCAGTGCTGGATTTCAGGCAAGAAAGTTCCTAGCTAGCTTGCTGTTGGTAGTAAGATAATAAGGATAAAAATCATGTATGGTTTAAGGAAAAAAAAATCTATCCGTTTGTATTTGTCCACCAAATTCCATTTGGTGATATGTTTGTTGGGCTGAGCTGTTAAGTGTTCTGTGGACTGTGTTTCAACTAGTGTATGATTGACTAGGTATATTAGATCTTTTTATTTCCTGCCAATGCAAAATTTGACCCTATTTTAACCTGAGATGTTTTTGCCTTTAAAAATATCCACACTTCATGAGTACTCTGGTGGGTGATAAAAAAATTGTTGTTATTTGTGGGGTGTGTCTCTATGTTAGAGTAAGAATATCTTACTGAACTGATGTTGAATAGATTTTATTTTCTTATGTTGATTGCAAAGTTCAACTGTGGGAATTGATGTATCTTCTTAAAATTTTAAATCTACATTTTATGAATTGTGCCAAAGCACCCATGAGCTCATTAAGCAAAGACTTTTTCAATTATATCTTGTGTTTATGCATGTATTTATACTTGACAGGAATCCTTTAGAGGTTTGGTTTGCTGTATTAGTGCTTGCAATGTATTAGCGTACATAAGATATGGTAGACGTGTCATAAAACCATACAGTACAGCAGTTTTCTGTGGTTTAGACACTCACTATTTTCCTGTTTACTACATTTCAAATACAAAAGATTTTCACAGTACCAGGTTTAAGACAAAAAGGTTGTACTTAGACATCTAGTGCTGGTCGCTTGCACTGTTATTTTGGTCGCTGCTGAACAGTTCCTTGGCCAGACATCCGGCCTCTAGAGGGCACAGCAGTAATCTCCTCTGCCAGACCCTTACCTGCACAAACATCTGCACAAAGTTTTAATGCTGGCACCTAGAGTGAGAATTCCTCTTGTGTTGCATTAGAAAGTCTCAGTATTCCTCATTATTCCCGGAGTTTTGCTACATTGATTGCCTTTTCTTTCCTTCTTTTTTCCTTTCTTTTTCCTTCTTTAATCTGGGGAATGTTTCTGTATTTGCATTTTTTTTTTTTCCCCTAGTAGTGATCTTTATGAAAGTGGACTCGAATCCATTATATTGCTGACTCACAGATATTTCTTCACCAGGTAGAAACATTTCTTTAGGTATATGCTACTCTTTGCAGTAGTAAAGACTACAGAACCCAGTGCAGAGCATTTGAGACTTCCACAATTAAGTACTAAAGTTTCTTATGTACTAAAATCTGGATAATAAATAATCCAGGTGGGATTAAACCCAGTTAATGCTACTGCAGTCACATAGGTTCAATTGCTCAACCCTTTTGTGAGGTGCCATTTTGCAGTTTTTTATTCTCCTATAGATTAATATTGCTAATGTTGATATTTATGTGAAGTCATACTTGATCTCCAATTCACTGTGATTCTCTACTTTAGTATGTCAGTATTAGCAATCAGGTTTTCAGTAAACCAAATTAATCTGATGGTCTGCTTTGAATTTTCCTTAGATCCCCTCATGTAGAACAAAAAAAGCAAGTATTCCTGGATTTAACACCAGGAATAAAGACATGCCCCATTCCGTAGTTCCATTTTGTTCTGCTTATCGAAGAAAAATCCGTTGCATAGTGTCATTAACCACATGGAGAGCTATTCTTAGTAATGGTGTAAGCTGGGCAATTTTTCCTTGAGAAATTGAATGAATATAGAATTTTAGATATGTATTTAATGATGAGTGATAAAGCTTTACCTCACTGTTGGGTTTCGAAGTTTCTGAGAAACATAAAAATGGAGGAGGATTGTGGTTTTGTTTATTTTGTAGGTTACTTTGCTATGATCAGTTCCCGTTTCCTAACCTTTTCTTCAGAAATAATTCAAATAAAAGTTGTTTGGTTTATGGAGTGTATGATACCTGCTTTATGGGTGGTACTAGACCAAATTTTGTTGGGGAAGTCTGACAACAACCTGTGAACGGTTTGGAATATTTAGGTAGTATGTTCCCATATTGAAGCAATTCCATTTGCAAAGTTTTTCCTTTCTTCAAAATGTCAAAGAGTTTTTGTTAGCCTAAGAATAATGACAGTTTATGGAGATGCAGGGGAAAAATTTCCAAGACAGAGTACAATCTGTGGAAGGGCTACATCAAACTTTTATGTCTTCATCACCTGTGAGCAACAGACAGTTCACTTACTGGAGAAATAACTGTGACATTGTTTTGTGATTCATCTAATCCACGTTTTCCCAGGGGGCTGAGACAGTCACTAGTGTGTCGCTTCAACCTTGACATACACCCAGGTTTGCAAACTTGGTTGATCATTCCATGCTGTGGGGTGGAGCTCTGCAGTAAAACTGCCCAACATACTGAAACTTCAATGGAAAAAGGAGGTGTAACACTCGGAGGTGTAATAGTCAACTCCTTCACAAACCTGATCTCTGCAGGGTTAGGTGTACTCTTAGAATAAGCTTCTGCTATCATGGAAATAGGTTGGAAATATAGTTAGGGTGTCTGAACAGTCTTAAATAACCAAGGTTTTTTGATGATATAGTTGTTTACAGTCAGACACTGGCCCTGCTGTTCTGCCTGAGAGGGAGCATTCTTTTTTTTTGCTAACTGCTTGTATCATTCAAGTATATCCCTTACTTTTGTCCTCCAAACCCAAATATCCTTGGCCTTTCTCTTCTACCCTGTCAAATTCATGGCTTTTACAACTTGTTCTAAAAGCCAAAACAAAATCAGTCTATATTGAAGTTAGTAGGGGAAAGCAAGCAAGTCCTAGAGGCAGAAGTGTTCCCGTAAGGGACACAGTGCCTGGGTGCTGCTGGGGTGCCTGATGGAGAGCCTCTGCCCTCATCACCTGTGCCATCGTGGTGGCAGGCAGAGCTAACTGACTCTTGGATGGTTCAAGACAGCAGGAACAAATGAATATGATGTGAATGTATTGATACAGTTTATAGGATTTAAAAAGAAAAGTTATGTTGGGGAAATAATTCAAAGGCCATTTTCACGGTGAGTATTAAAGCACTAAGCAAGTCCAATGTAAGCTGAGTGACAAGTCGCTGACTTTGGTTGCTGGAGGTATGTGTCATGTCTTTTGTCTGAATTTAGACAAACGTGAATTTTGTCCTTGTGGTGGAACATTGTACCCCTTAAACATAAGACAGGGGAGAAGTTCAGCAAAGGATGTTTATTCACTCTTGAAAAAATGAAAGCATGAGTAAAGCCACCTTGATTTTAAAATTCAGTCTCCAAATCTCTCTTTAAATCATTTTAATAGACACTAAGTTATAAATCATCTAAGCAATTACATGAACAGAGAAGGAGTGGGGCCT
The DNA here is from genome assembly GCF_963662255.1 of Cinclus cinclus. Lineage (NCBI taxonomy): Eukaryota > Metazoa > Chordata > Aves > Passeriformes > Cinclidae > Cinclus > Cinclus cinclus. The sequence goes on from NC_085054.1 coordinate 11,728,727, forward strand.
AGCCTCAGCGTCAGCCCCAGATGTTTCTTGACTACAATAATGGCTCAGCCCAGATATTTACAGCTTAATTTCTAGTCATGTGCACTTGACCAGAATGGTCCATAAATGGTTCCTTTTCCATTTCCAGTTCAACAACTGAACAACTTAGAGTAGAGCATGATTCAACTTTGAATGATGCCAAAACACAAATAGAGACAATTTACCATTGGAAACTTTCAAATCCATTTCCAATATTTAAAATGTAAGGTAGCTCTTCAACAGAGAATGATGGATTGGCCCCCTTTCAAATGCTGTGTTGTTAATTTTTTTGTAGAGTTGTATATAAAATCAGTTTTTATCCCTGTTTTTAATTTTTTTGTTGTTGTTTAGCTTTGCTGCAGTTCTGAGCAGACTTTTTCCCCCTCCTTTTAATGCTGTGCCATCTAGCATGACTTGCATTGCAAGCCAGTGAATCTAACCTCACTGCTTTCTCCATTCCCGTCCTGCTTACTGCTCCTCCCAAACAGCCCCATTGCTTGAAACCAAACAAATTGAAAATAATGATTGGTAACCATCTGCTGTGCTGAAATTCCATGTACAGCAGTTAACTCCATTTTACAAAACAACTTCAATCTAGTGAATTACAGTGCAGTTCTTGGTGGCAGCAGATAGCAACAAGCAGTTTCGAGTTCCTCAGGACAAAGCAGTTAACGTAGGGAGCATTATGCAGAGTGCAGCTTTTGGTGGTGTTGGGATGATGGGGGGATACTTGTGCCATCAGACTGCTCAGTGTAGTGCCTTTGAAACTAAAGGGAGTCTGACCACAGCCTAATTGTTTCGTCTGCTTAAAAAAGAAGCTAGTCCTTAAAACTGTGTTTGCGGTCTTTCAGATCTGTACCCTTTGGTTTTCTGTTTCTGCAGCTGAACACAATATGATGAAGAACATGTTTGGCTTTCAGTCACTGCCACCTGACTTTTGGAATGCCTAGTGAAAACCTGAACCAAAAATGAGGCTATGTAACTGGTCAAAGCATATTGAAGTAAAATTATTAATCATAGGTTTTCTATTGGAGAAACTTTTATTGATACAGAACTGTAACATGAAGCACTCTAAAAAGTGATGGACTGCCAATCAGCAGACATTCAAATAATGACAGACTATGTTGTAATATTAAAATAGGCACCATTATTATCTGTGTTTTTAACTCAGTTTCAGTTATTTGAGTTTGGGTTTTGATTGTGTGTAGAGAAAGTTGCTTAAAATGGGCAGTATATTGAGTTCAAAGGACCCATACAGTTCATAAATTCTCTGGTGTCTACTGGATTTTTCATCAGGGAGACTTCCAATAAAAATGATCTATTTTAGAAATAATATTGTTTAGTAGGTTGAAATGTGGTGTAATAAAATTAGACCTTCAGTCTTCTAAAGTTACTACTTAGATGGCACCCTTGGGATGGTAAAATGGCTGTATAAGCAGATGAATCAGACAGTTTCACTGATGGATACATTTGTCAGTCTCCGTTACAGATATAATATATTCTTATATCTGTAATCCTGACACTGTTACATCCAAATGAAATCAACATGAGGTTGTCATCTTTAAGCAAATATGTTAAGTGTTGTCTTTTGTGCTTTGGATTTGAAAGAAAGGGGCCCAAGGGAGCCAGCATCATGCAAATGGAACAAATCCCATTTCTTCTGAGCTGTGCTGTTTCCCCCTTCATGGCAGCTGGCTGTGTTATCTTTGTGTGTTTCTCTGAGTGCTGACAATTCTTTCAGTGATCTAAGTTAGGGCACATTAGAAAGTGGAAGCAGCTGTCTGTCGTTATACTGAGAGACGTGTTTGCTCTACTGCAAAGATGAAGGACCATGAATCCTTGACACACTCTCTCCCCCCTCCCCCTTTACTTTCCAACATGATCAACATTCAGACGCACAGATTGTCTGCTTGGACAGTTTTTTGTTCTGACTGACAGCATCTGGCATAGACAAATTTAAAAATACATAGCATGCCATGCTTGGAATTGGAACATCCCTTCTTTATTAATCTTCTCATTTAAACCATTCATTTACATTTCAAGAAAGGTTACAGCTTGATGTGGTTGAAACATTTATTTTAAATGAATAACCTCCTAATGAAATACCTCGAATGAGCACCAAACAGTGAGTGTTTATTAAAAATTACGCCTGATTAGTATGGCCTTGGAACCGTAGTGAAGACATAAGATTTCCCCATTGTCTCAATCTATAATAAAAAAAATAAATGTATAAGTGTAAATTTTTTTTTAACCACAGAGCTAAATGAGAGTAGTGTTTTCATTTGCAACCCCCCATGATTTTCAAGAGTACTGTGTTATAAAGCAGTAGCCTTTAAAATGCTGTTTCTCTAATTAAATTTGGTTTTGCTGGAACAATACATTTAAAGGAAACGTCTAAACAGAGCATTGTTTAGTTTTATTCTGCTAAGGCATTTATGATTTGAGAGACAAGATGCTTTATGATTTGATGAAATCTGAAATCCTATACATCTTTTTTCCTACTGGGAAGTATTCATATATTTGTATACAGTACTTTACTAGTAAAATAGAACTGAAATGGTGGACCACCCACTAAAATGTTTATGCACATGCACATATGCACACGTACATTCTGTGCACTCTCATCTTCATGATCCAGGTTAGCAATGCAGACATGCTTGTCTAGCATTTATGTAAAAATAATATGAAAATTGGCTATACCACTCAGAATATGGACTTGAGTCCATGAAGGGAGGGGGGAACAACCTCTTCTGGTACTAGACATTTTAGATGCTTTATTGGATTGCAGCTTTAACTATTTGCTGTGCATTAAAAAGAAAAAAATCTTCCAGAAGGAGTTGTGGGGGGTGGGGAGGGGAAACCAGTATTATAATAAAATAGAGGAGTGTTCAAGTGCTTGGCAGTAAATATGTAAAACAAGTATCCTGGCTTATTTGGAAAGGAAAGAGAAGCTGTAGCAGACAGGCTCAATTAACAATTGTAAGCAGGAGAGGACTTGTATTCCTTCGGTAAATGTAGGAGAGGTCATTTGCTTTAGGATAAAATCTGACAAATTTCAGATATAGACATAAAGGCTGGAATAAATATGACAAAAGATTTTCAGTTGCACATCAAGCATGTTGTATTTGCAATGGCCATTTGCATTTTTTCTCAGTGAATAGATTTCTATTTTATTAATGTTTTCCTGAATAATATGTTCTTAAATTAATTGACTGTGAAACAAGTATTTTGGGACAATAGGAATTTTAATACAAGCTCAAAATATAATTTTGCTTCTTTTAACAATTCTTTTAGTAATGCCTAATCTATTCTTTTTCTGAAGGAAGCACTAAGATGATAAGTTTTCAGCACAGCTTTTACTATGCTAGTTATGTGTGGTCTGAGAAGTGAAATTAAATTTTATTTTGAATGAAATCATTATTTTTCCCCACAAACTGTTCAATTTACATGATAAACTTATATCTTTATTTATTTATTTCTTTAATGACTAGTTATAAAGGCTTGTATAGATACGCATCTGTAAGCAAACTGGGAATAGGTTAGAGAACACAATTCCCTGGTGTAAAAAGCAAGGTTTAGCAGTAATGCTTTTAATCTGGACTTGTAGAGGATTCGGGAGCATCCATAGATCTGCTTCAGTAATTACCATACCCCAAGTGGCACTGGAAGAGACATTTGCCTAAAAACTTGATGTCTTCATTACACTGTTTACATTTTAATTAGAAACATGAAAATTAGTGATTCATATGGACAACTATAGTTTAAGTGGGTTTGCTCACCATCCAATAAATCAGAGTGGAAAAAAAGAAGGGGGGGGGGGGTGGGAGAAAAAAAGGCAACCCCACAACCTGCATCTGCAAGCAGAAAACCTTCTCAAACCTTACAGTTGCAATAAACAGTTTACTAGGAATCATTCATGGGAATAATGTGTTGGTATTGGAAGCTGGTTAAAATGTGGTTTGTGCTTTATCAGAGAGGAAATTTCTATGTAAATCAGAGACTGTTATTTTAAAGGTATTGCTAATTACACTCGGTATTAAATGTATGTGATTGGGGCGTGCGTAGGATACGCGTACGTAGCTTCTGTGTGTACATAAATACGTACATCGTGGCTATTTTAAGGAGAAGGATTGGTGTAGGAATATTTTGGCAGTGCCGAGCACTACGTGCGGCTGCAGAGCAGCCAGTTTAGCCTGTTCCAGTACGTCCCTATAAATACACGTAAACATTAGTATAGCTGCACACAGAGATGCATATATACAAATACACACGTGTGCGTGCGCAGAGGCAAGCAGGGAGCTGCGGATGATTTCCCCCTGAATTTTGCATGTACCTGTCAGCAGCAGCGGCCCAGCAGCGCTGCGCTCCGGAGCGCCGGGAGCAGCAGCGCTGTCAGCGTCGCTGTCAGTGTCGCTGTCGCCGCCTGAGTCAGCAGCGCGTCCAGCGCCGGTGGCGGGCACGGCCCCTCCCGGGCCCGGCGCTCCCCGCTCCGAGAGCGGAGCGCGCCCCGTGCCCCGTCCGCACCGCGCCGCGCCCGTGTGCGCTTCAGACCCCTGCTCCTGCGGGCAGGGCTGGGATTCCGGCTAATGGCTCAGAGATACAGAGGGTCAATGCACTGCTGATCTGGAGTACTGAGCCATTGCACCAGCTTAGTTGTACTTTTTTTTTTTTTTTTTTTTCCCCCTCCTTCCATAACTTACCGTCTTACTCTCCACATTTCCACCCCCACTCCCTTACGATAAAAGTGATGATATGCAAAACTGCGTTTCTTCTTTTAAGAATACTTAATGGGTTGTATTTCTTCAGATTTCAGTTTGATCCACTCAATTAAAAAAAAAAAAATGTTTTGCTTGGGGGGACATGGGAGAATTATTTTCTACGCTATTAACTTTGTGTTACGTTAGTTCCCTATAGACTGTTTTGGACATTATGCAAATAATATGTGGATAGTCATTTTTTTTTTTTTTTTGAATGGGAAAGTAAGCCTTGGTAGCAATAAGTAAAAACCTGATGGTTTAATATTAATGTTGTTTTTTTTTCTTTAACCAAAAATAAGGAATTTTCCTTCTCTGTTGCTTCCTTTATTGGATTTCTTTTTACTGGAATCTTTAAGATTTGTAGGACAGTCTTTTCCTCTAATTGTCACTCTGCATTCTGTTATTTTATATATATATATATAAATTTACATGTATACGTTTATATTTTTTCCTGTGTACCTCAGATTTTTAGATACGACATGATATACCGCAGAGTAAGCATTTTATAAAGATGCTTTGCATTTACCAATATGAATCATATTTTTGTTCCTTCTTCATTCAAGTGGTGTTTTTAAGCCACAGAGTAATTAAACACAGGTATGCCTTGTGGCTATTTTAATGCTTTAAGTAAGCATTTCTCATGCCAGAAATACACAATAGTTTATCTTTTTTTTTTTTTGCATTTGTTTCACTGATAAAATAATGTTTCACTTTATGTCAAACAGTTTCATTGGATATAAAGATTTGTTTTCCTTTTTCTTAATTTTTTATCAAATGTTTTTAGCACTGTCTCTAATTCCTGGTAATGTGGAAGCACTGCAATGAAGTAACTTGGGTGCACACTTTGTAGTGCAATTGACTTAGTGACAGTGCTATGTCTTCATTTGTTCTGGTTTTTCTTTTTTTTTTTCCTTTCTTCTTTTTAAACGCATCTCTTTGGGTCTAGCATGTTATAAATGTGACTGAACAGAACTGTTAACATCTGCAGAGACAGAAACATGCTGCCTACTTGTACGTACTGCAAAATTCTAATAGTTTTGTGCTATCTGTTAAATTCAGCGTGCTTTTTGCATTGTGGCACAGAACAGTTGTGCTGTGAGGGAAGCTGGCTGCCTGCCAGCCATCGACTATGAAATCCCGGGTACCTGAGAGCTTATCAGTTCTTTTGATTTGTAAAAGAAAAAGTGATGAAAATGTTGGTAAACTGCCATGAAGGTTTAAGGCTGCTGGAATAAGGAGCCGTGTAATCAGATTGGAAAATGGAGCTTGAGATTCTCTGCATGTGAAGCAGTCGCCTGTGGACCTACGGAGATGCTGTGCAAGTGCCTGAGCTGACCACTTTGTTAGCAAATCAGCTTGTTTGCTGCAGCAGCAGGGTAGAACAGGCTAGTCCTTGTGATGGTATGTAACCCAGGTAATATCTCTTGCTTTGCACAATGTAATCAGCTGGCAATTAGCTCACTCTATGTTAACCTTCTTGATTTTTTTTCCCTTTCGTAGGACTGTGCACTTTAAACAATTAACTATAGAAAGTAATCCTTCAAGCAAATCAAAGCAATCCTTTAATTTTATCACCCTGCTGAAAAAGTATCAGGTGGTCAACTGGTCTTCATCAACTGCTGGAAATTCTCAGGCTCACTGTAGCGTGGAGAGGTTCTTTAACCCATTCACATTTAGAAAAATGTCAAGATTTTATATTTCTCACATAATATAATGCTGCATCGTGAAACTGCAATTGGAATTGTTTTAATGAAAAGCCTTGGGAGAGCCCTTTCATATACAGACAGCTTTTACGCTTCTGTTTGTTTAGGCATTTCCATACACTACCTCTCAGAAAGCTTTGATGACACAGCCACTTGTACTGATAATTCCACTGCTTCACCTCCAGTGAACTTGATTCACTAAGGTTGAAGAGAACAAGGCTATCGTTGCTGATCTTCTGCGTTGCTTTTTAATCCTCTGAAATAAAAGCCAGACAATGGTAAAATTTGTGTGGTAGGCAAACTTCCTTTTTGGTGGCAGAATGAAAGTTTTAATGCCATTTGTGGAAAACTGAAGTTTCTAGCTAAGAAAAATAAAATTTAAGAGAGCAGAACATTACATGCCTTGTTTCTATTTGAATGGCTTACCCAGCCAAAAGTTCCTTTGTCTCTTTGACAGTTTTGGGTTTTATTACAGGCTAGAAATTTCCAGAGTCATCCTGTGAAATATGTGATCACTGATACCCTCGTAATATTGTATAATAGCTATATGCCTGGTATTTCATGTAAAAGTTTGCTTCTATTTAAATAATTGTTTGACATGCCTTGCTTATTTCTAAACTTAAATCACTCAACAGTTATGCTTATATGAATAAGAGCAGTGAAATTACTGACAAACATGTTACGAATAATAGTGCTGTGAATGAGCCTTATTCATACTGCATTCATTATAAGAAAATAAATATTGTTAGTAATTTAAGGCTGCAATAAATAATGATCTGAAACTTCTGTCCAGATATTTTGTTTAGAAGATGTTGGAAATGGTCAGCAGCTGCTTTGCTACCCTCTACAAAAAGTCATTTAATTGAATTCCAGTAGATCAGAGCAATAAACTGAATTTATAATATGTGATCTGCTTTTACCAATGGTATTTGTGAAAGCAGTATTGACTGGTTGTGTTAGTCATCTTTTTATCTCTCTTTATAGAATGTGAACATGTTTTGAAAATACAAAGCTAGATCCTACTAATCATATTGCATTTATCATATTTAATGTTGGCTTTGGCTCAGTTCTAATATGTATAAAAATCTGGAATTTATGTGCACATCTGTTTTTTGTGTGTCCCGTTTAAAAAAAAATAACCTGCATACATCATATGCTGCAAAGATCTACTTTATATTCTTTTAGAGGACAAACTCCATTAGATATGCACTTACTGTACATTGGATTGTAAATCTTACAATTTAATGGTAATTCAGTGAGCAGTTATTGCTTCTGTGGCCTTTTTTCTTTCTTTTTTGTCCCATCTCACTTGTGAAATAGGGTTACCCTTTACAAGTGTCACATCCATAGATTCATCTTTTGTACTCTATAGTTGTTCCTAGTGCATCATTCTAAGTGAAAAGAAAAATAGGAAGCCAAAGCTACAGGAGGGGCATTGGGGGAGGGAGGTCTATGCATAGAAATACAGCATATAGCCACAGAAAGACCAAGGCAGTTTAGCATCAATCTAACAGATTAAAATTTTGCTGTAAAGGTACATTTTCTTTAACCTCATTCTCATTCGTTTTCCCCTACCACTGTAGTTGGCGTTTGAATTCCCAGGAAGCAGAAATGGTGTCTTAATGATATGAGCCTTTTTGCCTCGCTTACACTGCTAATACTCTTATCCCTTTTCTGATATGAAATACTTTTTGCAGAAACAATATACACATTTGTAAAGAAATTATAAAAGGATTCTCCTTTTGAAGATAATGAGTTCTCTTCAGGAACTGCAGGTTACGTGAAACACAAATGAGCTCTAAGTGGAGGGATTTAAAGTCCTGCTACAGCATTTAATTTCTTGAGGAAAGGAGTTCAGTTCAAGGTTAGCCTGTTATTGTGGCACTGGCAACTACTTCTCTCATTCCTGTTCTTCTGCCAGCAGTGCTGCACAAAAGGCAGTCATTTTTATTTAATACGTAGGGAGGTATTAATCACTGCAGTGTTTTGTCGCAAAAATTTGTCTGATCAAATTCATTGTTTCACCACTCATGACAATAATAGGTGTTTAATTACTCAATAAGAGCAGTTTATAGATTCCATTTTTCCCGTTTGCTGGACAAATGGTATTGATTTTGTACTTTGATGCAACATGAAACTGTATTAAACACAATTAGAATTCTAAGGCTAGTAATGTGTATCAGTTATGGTAACTGAGCTCCTTGCTAAAGAAACTGCATCTTCTATATTTTCACTATGTTTAAATTCCCAAGAGGAGAAAAGATCTTTAAGGACATTTCTTTTATTGCATGAGCTCTTGATGTCTTTTCTCTTGTTTTTTCACTAGCATTTATGCTTGCTACAAACTTTACATATTCAAGGTAAATGGTTATGTAATATTTTTTTCAGTTAATAGTCCCTTTATAGTGGTAATAAGTTGTACGGATTCCAACCTACTCAACAATTTTACCATTGTCTCATCCTACCTTCTTGCCATACTTATGAACAAGATACTTTTTGTGAAATATAAAAATTACGTACCCCAAGCTTCAGTTTGGACAGTAAAATTTATGAGGCTGGAAAGACAGAAGTCTTTCGCTGTTTTTCCTAGAGCTCTCAGTTTTCTTGAAAAGGTGGCTATTAAGCCACATATGGGTTTTTCTTTTACTTCCTGTATTTTATTTATAGTGATGGTTATTATTATACTATCATGCATGACATGTTTTAGATCTAGCAATACCTGCGTACACTTGAGTTTTTTCTTTGGGTAGAATTTTGGTGGATTTACAAAAGTTGCATTGCCAAAATGGTAGTTTATTCTTTCCCTTGTGGTCAGTACATTTTTAATTGTGGTTCTTTTCTACTACTGGTGCTTGTGTAACAGCTTTCAGTTGGGAGTGTTTAATGTTGTCATATTTTGTTTGCTTTTGTTTCTAAAGAGTTAGAATTAAACATCTTGAATTGAAGGTGAGCATACTCAAGTATCTATAGCTGAATCAAGAAAAGAATAATTATTTCTGTCAATACACATTCCATTTTACAAACTAGCTTAAGTAACCAAATCTTATGATACTTGTTGTTTGTTGGCTTCAAGCTTCTAGGTACATAAGTTAGATAATATCCTTGGTGTACAATTCCTAGTTTTTCTTCTTCTTTAATTTTATTTCTAGGTTCTGCTTATAGTCTATATTTTATCGCATTTAGCTCGGGTTGAATATTTCTTAAAAATACGGACAGAATTTGTGAAAAATGTTCCATGATTGAAAAAATTTTTTGAAGGAAGTGTGTTATGGATAGTAATATCTGTGCTAAATTTTTCCTGCATCTAAGAGCTTTCAAAGTAGAGAAGGAAAATGCATTTATTTGAAATACTCATTGAGTTGCATATGAAGTGTGGCATGTGCTTGTTGGGGAGCATGGTTAGTATGAAGAAACATCCATTGTTTAATCACCAGTTTTAAAAAGAAGGCATACTTTTCTTCCCTTCTTTGGGGATCTGTTCATGTTGCAGTTTCACAGAATGTGTGTTAATGTACCTGTATTCATGATTGTATCATAATAGTTTCACATCTTTTACAGAAAAGCTCCAATTTCTTATTCCTTAAGCTTACCTTAAGAGCTTCAGTGGGACTACTCATGCTTAAACTTAAGGACGTGCTTAAGTGCTTTGCTGAGTCAAACTTTATACTGGGTGGACCTTCTTGTTTCTCCTTTCAGACAAATTATTTATTTCCTATGTGTTCTGAATAACTTGGATACCGATGGCTCGTTCAATTGTTTGTGTTTTAGGCAGTGAGTTAGGTGTTCTTTGCTTATGAAAATCAATACAAATTTCAATTACACAAACAGCAGGTGAGACATTAAAATTAAATGGATGTAGGACACATATTTTAATCTGTGGTGATGGCTTAGCTATCCAGATGTTATGGGAAAATTGAATAAATCTAAGTGGGATTCTGAATAATTGAATATATTGTTCTTATTTATTTGGATTACTGTAGCACTTAGAGGTCTCAACCAAGATGGTGACCTTGTTGTGCTGGTATTGTAAAAACATGTAGTGAGAGACTGTTCTGCGTCAGAGGGGTTACATTCTAAATAGCTGAGACGCACAAAGGTTAATAGGGACACAAAGAGGCGCTGAAATGTGAAGAGACTTGCCCAAGGTCATATAGCAGGTCAGTAGCAGAGCCGTGAGTTAAGCCTACATCTCTGGACTCCTATGCACTAGATTGCTTCTCCAATGATTAAACTATCTGTCTTTAATAGCTATTGAGGGAAGTAATTGTCTTTGATTTAGCAGGGAATTTTGGACAGTGATATTTGTCTGCATTTCTACTTGGTTTTACCATGTCATAGAAAACCTAGAGATATAATTAAATAATATGGGAAAGAACATTAAAAAACATTGTTCTTATTTTGCCTCACTTACTGCAAATTTTGCAGATACTTCCAGAGAGGTGGATGCTGTTTCATGGAGTGCTAGCTACAGCTGCTGGTGTTTGTTGCCGACTTAACACACCTATTTATGTAAAATCAGATGTAGGGCTAGCCACTTTGATTGGCTCTCAGGGAATTAAGTTTTAATTAATTTGAACCAAGCTGTCCTGAAGACTGTATCCTCCTTATGACAGTTCAGTTCAGAAGCTACACTGCTTCATTTCAGTAACTTTATTACCATTTGGCTCAGAGATTGCTATTTCGCCTTGGCCACAGATTTCATCAGTTGCCCGGTTCACCTTTGTCCACACTATACTTGTGAAATGACCTGCTCCTTTAGTGCTTGTCAATAGTAAATTGCTGCATCCTTAGTGTCCAGGCTGAAGCACAGTAAAGAACACAACTCTTCATTAAATTACTGGATTTTACACTAAATTTTTTTTGGATTAAACCTGGATGTGAAAAGTCTTAATTACCATTTAATACCGAGTAATTAAAGCACTGGCCAGGGTCAACTATATAAAGCGCATCGGTTTGAACTGCCACCTGATTAATAGGCTTGGTGATATAAAAAGTTCAGCACAAAAGCATGCTCTGCCAGGGTCACTGCTTTAACAGCTGTAGAAAGTGCAGTTTTTGCTGTAATTCGGGTCTAACAATTGGATCAAAATAATAATTTGTGAGGTGTTCATGGTTGGCTTCTTCAGTGTGACGTCAGGTGAATTATTTGAAATTGCCATCAGTTAAATTGCTTTTGTAGGCTATATTGATGGGCAAACTGGTTTGGCTCAGATATTTCCTTAATTTCATTTACATTCTTCAAAATGAACAATCAAGTAGAGTTTTTTTCCAGACTTGTCTTCCAGATCTGAGTTAAGTTCAGGGACGGTGGTAATGTGCATCGGTTCTGTGTCTATATTTTCAACTGTTTGCATACAATCATTGATCTATTGTAGCTCGGGTGCTGTCTGCACTTTGGCTTGTGTTTGCCTGGGAGTATGTCCACAGACTGATACCAAATAGCTGGCTTCATAGCTGTATTCATATATCCCTGTACATACATCTATATCTATCTATGTATATATACATATATACCCCCCAGTATTTTATTCTGTTATAAAAGCTTTTCCTGTGCCATGCTTAGCCCCAGAAGCTCTGGTCTGCAGGATCATTCAAAACTTGTGTTGTGTTCACATTTAGTATGGTGGTGTTTTGTTTTGGTTTTTAAACTCTTAACAGTTTATTGATGGGGCCTGAAGAAACTGCTGCACCTTCAGAGGACTCAATTAGCTTTTGCCAGGCTCAGTGTGTGTGCAGCAGGCAGCCCATGCATTAGCAATTGCAGGATGGGAGCTATAATGATTTTCACCTACTGAAGGCTCTGTGAGCATTAATTTTGACAACACCCTACAAAGTAGGTAAGTGTGGTTATCCCCACTTTATTACTGAGCCCACCAGAGGAAGGATTAAAGCCTCGATCACACTGATAAGCGTGCATGTACTTAGCTCTAAAACAGTAGGCAGACCTGTGTATTTAAATGAAGAGCCTTTTCCAACAAATTTAAGGAAATATGTTTTGAGCTAATTTTCTAAGTGAGAAGAAGATTTCCATGTCAAAGCTATGTTTTGGGTCTGGAATACTTAATTCTAGCTTAGTAGTTCACGCTTCAGCACACCACTTCCAAATAAACTTCCAATTCTTCTTTTTGTTAAGCACTGCAATGATTACTTAAGATACAGTAGCAAAATTCTTAGCTCATATTTCCAGTGAAGGTTACTGACAGTCATGTGTTTTTGCTGTGAATTCACTTCATTTTTGATGTTAGTGTGGATCAGATGTTTTACTTTGCTTTTTTGTTACTGTTTTTGAATGCAAATTTTGTATTTTGAACTGTTCTGTAGAGTTATAACACACAAGGTCCTTAGCTGAGATTCAGGTCTCTCTATTGGGTGCCCCACTTCTCTGTAAAACCATGTGGGAATAGGATGCAGTTAAATCCAACAAAGGTGAAGTCAGGAGAAACAGTTCTTGCCTTTTTTTGGAAACCTTGGCTGTGGCAGCTCACCCAGCCATGAAAGGAAGGGGCCAATTTGCTCTTCCTCCTGCCTGGCTGGAGGTGAATCCCCCACTGCTCTAGGCAAGCCAAAATTCCCTTCGGGGCAGCTCATAGGCTCCAGTACTCTCTTGGGCACAGGCTGCTGACTCTGGGGTCTACATTCAGGTTTTGCAGGGAGCTGGGATTGATTTCATTCCATCCTCTGTCCTGAGCTGCAGGATCTGGTTTTTGTCCAGCTCTACAAATGGAGCATGGCATGGGCAGCTCAGGACCATATTGCACGTGGTGCCGTATGGGGCTGGCACAGTTGCTGCTGAGCTCCTGTTCCTTTCTCTCCGGATGCTCATAAAGCTCTCCTTTAATTTGTCAGTTGTGGAAAGCACATTTTAAATAACAAATGGGAAATCCAACTTCCTTTTTTTTTTTTTTTTTCCCCCGAGTTTGCTCATTATCTGTTGCTGTTAAGGATAAACACCCCTGCTAGATGGGAATAAAAGCACTGATGTATGTTCATGGGCTCTGATATAACATTCAAAGCAGTTACAGGTTATTTTGTTAACCATATGCCTTTCAGTTGTACTCTTGAAACAGGACTGGCACAGCAATAAATTGAAACTTCAACATTTCACAGTATTTCAGGTTCTGATAAATAGACACAGCAAGCCTAGCTGTTTTTTAATATTCCTACTATGATGAAATAAGTTTAGCTGAATGATTCTGGAGAGATGAACAGTTTTGGCATACTGAGCAAGGAAGAGGGAACTGTGTGATGCTAAGTGATTCACCGATTAAACTATAGAAATTATGCCTCAGGCTGTGCTGTAGTTTCCTATAAAACTATGTTCTTTTCACAACACAGCTGATACACATGAAACAATATAAAAATGTCAGTTATTCAAATTCAGGCATTTGTACACACATTTTCAGAAGTCTTGCCCTATTTTTCAAGTACTAAAATAGAGGCTGAGAAAGTTGCTTGAGTAGTACTGTGATCTAGCAGACATTGACTCTTGTGGTAGTCAGATGAGATTACAAGGTGATCTCGTAAAAGGGTTAGATTTGGAAAGGTAGTGAGGAAAAACAGAAAGGATTTATTAGTGTATTTGAAATTGTTTTCTGTTCAGACAGTAGAAGATTGATGACACAGCAGCAGCTTTCTTTTTTACATTGAATCTAGACTTCTCAAGCATGTTCATACTCTCTGGCAGTATGTGTTGGAAATCTGTCCACAAAGCTCCAGATTATTGCAGCTGAAAAATTTAGAGAAATGAGTGTCGTGATAAGAAGAGCCTATTATTTTCCAAGTCTCTCGTTTCAAGACTTTGACAAGTTCAAAATAGCTCTCCTGTGAATATATGACAACAATCTGAAAATTTTGAGGTCAGTTTCTCTGTCTTTAATGATGCTGGTTGTTTATGCTCAGATATTTAAATACTAGCCACTGGTTTAAGTGTTCATAGGTAGGACGGAATGTTTGGTAGGAATCTGTGTGTGAAAATGCTCTGTAGAGAGTCCCCGAGCTGCATGCAAACAGAACTAAATGACTAGCAGCAGTGTGGGGTTTGGGTTTTTATGTTCTGGAAAACTCTCCCATGGACAGACCAACTACATTGCATTTCAGCCTGCTCTGAGAACATGAAAGCTGGTAACTGGGAGAAAAAAAAAAATATAATTATGATGAAGGTTGGCACCCAATCTAAATACATATTTGAAAGCTCTTTAAGAATTGCATCCTGTTGAATTTTTCAATGTAGAAAACTATTCCATGCAAAATAAGGTGCTGACGTATTTCCATGGAGTGACAGGAGCCCATCTCAATTCTGGTACCTGCTTGACACAGTTTAACAAAAGAAGAAGAAGGAGTTGGCTGAACAAAACATAGAATTGTTTGGTTCTATTAAGAAATGTCACCATTTATCTAAGTAAAACTATTAAGCCATAACCTGCATCTTTTCTTTCACCTTGGTGTATGTCAAGGGTAAAAGTTCAAACCAATCCTATTCATGTATATAATCATGGAGTGCAATTAATTACAATCTAGTTCTTTTAAAGAGTCCATTAAGGAATCATACCAGATGAACAACCACTAAAGTAGAAAATCCACTGCATTAAGAATCACAGGCTTGCAGTATAAACTTTTATATAGCATTTACCAACACTTAGAAGAACATTAAGAGTAATTTGTGTTGTGGCAGTATTCACAGAAATGAAAATTAGAGGAGAAAAAGTAACATAACTATACCAACTATATAACTATACTGGTGTCCTTCTCATTAAGAGAGAATATTGGCTGTCACTGTGGAGCAAGGAAGGCCTTTGCATGATCTTATGACGAAATGGCTGTTGTTAAATAATGGTTTACACATCAGTAAGTGACCACACAGTACTGCAGTGTAGCTGTTTGTGTGGAAAAATATTTTGCCTTCCATTAAAAGAATAAAAAATAATAGTAGAACACCAAACTAATTTATAGTCCTGGAGGGGGATAAACTATGTCTGCATAAGTTATCTGAATTCTTGCATAGCACTGCAGCTGCCACAAAGCAGCCTTAGTAGGCTGCTCACTGAAGCATTGGGCAGCTGAGGCCCATTGGCCATTGCAGGCACCGACCAGGGTGCGTTAAGCACAGCGCTGGAGGAGCTCAGCGAGGTAGGAAGATACGTCTGAAACCAAAATGTACGTCTACAAACATGACTGTAACAAGAGCCGTGCAAGCACAGATTGAAGACCCCCCTGTCTGTCTCTTGGCGTAGGTCAGCAGTAGATGGCAGAGTGTGAAATGCCCCAAGTGTGGAACTGGGCAGGAGCTGCCGACGTGGAGGCAGGAGCGGGATGCACTCACACAGCCGCAGGCTCTGCAGGACAGGCTGCAGTGCTCAGATGGGTCTTTAGTTTCCGAAGAGATGAAATTGTTTGCAGTGTGTAAAGCCATTGGATGAGAAATAGCAGAGTTTTAACTGATTGCCATTATATCTAGCCATTGAAGCAGGTTTAGGGAGAGCCTTTTTTTAATTCAGGGGACAAATGTTAGCTATTAGCTGGAAATATGCTAGTGGATCTAATAGGAATAAAATAAGAAAAGATTCCATAGAAATGGTTCAAACTATCACATTTAATAGGCAGTGATAATCCTTCTGTAGTTTTTTTAATGACTGTCAACTTCTAGAGAAGTAATATTTTTCCACTGTCAAATTTCATAGATTGGAAATGTCTTAAAATTGTAATTTCCCATAAATTTATGTAGACTTTTTCATAAGAATGCATATACTGTTATGAATTCTCAATCAGCAAGTTCTTAAAAGGAAAAAAAAAAATTAAAGTAGAGTCTTCCAAGACAGTCTTCATGGAATCACTCAGTGGAAAGAATCTTACTTATGGTACCTCAAAAAATCTTCTGCCAGAAAAAAATACTGTATTTAAGACAGAGATAAGAGAATGGTAGACTTCAGGGGGAAGAAAAAATTGTGTTTGGTTTTGGTTTTTTTTTTTTTTGTTTGGTTGGAGTTGTTTTGGTTTTTTTGTTTTTTTTTTTTTTTTTTAAAGCTCAAAAGTCCAACTGGTATGATGGAAAGAGAGAGAGATGCTGTATCCTGGCAGTATTTTGTGACCAGTGGAAGGGCTGAGGGATGCAGGCAAGGGTTTTGCTATGGTTGTCCTTTGATACATGCCATGGTCCTGCCCATGGGGTGCTTGACAGGGAGAGTGTTTGTGGGACATTGTGGTTGTCTGCATCTTTTGAGGGTCACCTTTGCACTGTCCTCTCTCTCTCTCCTGCTCTGGGCCTTTTCCTGTCTCCTGGTGGTGGCTGTGGTCAATGTTGAGAGAAAGAGGCAGCAAGTGCAGTTGTGTTTATAAGAGTTGTACCTTGGCTAAGTCAGTCTCTTTTGGAGAGAGGGCTAGAGCAAATGTTTGACTGGAAGAAACCATCACGAGTTTAAGTTGCTCTCCTATCATTTCAGTTGCTTTTCTTCATTTGTGGGATGGCTTTTTAGGAGTAATCTTTGTGTTGCTTGTAGAATAAAAGCCTCATTGAGGAAAACCATGTTTTAGTAAGGCTAAAATAAGTAGATAAAGAAGGTTCAATTTTTTGAAAGTGAGATTTACCCCCTAGATGGACTGTAGCCATGTTAATAATTCCCTTTCAGCATCTCTGGTGTAGAGTACTTGAGGAGGTTGGTTGGTTGGAGGGGGGGTTTTGGTGTTTTGTTTTGGGCTTGGTATATGAGTTTTTTAGATTTTTTTCCTTGTTAGGCCAGGTCATTTCATTAGGAAAACCAGTAAAGTTTTCATCACTACAAATCTTCCTTTTGGTCAAGTTACTTGAAATCTCCCTTCTTGAAATGAAAGGTTTTTTGTCAACTGAAGTCTGGCACTTTGACAGTCATTAGAATGTGAAACAATAAATTTATTAATTACTAATGACAAACAAAAAACTTTCAATAGCACTTGAATGTGTTGTGGAAGCATCAAAAAAATACTCCCTAATATGCTACTGTGACTTACATGTCCAGGTATCATTAAATATTAAGAATTGACTCCAAGTACATCAAAATTAGGAATCACTTTGCACTTTTTATGTTTCACTCTTCTTGCAAGTTGGTAATTGGAGTATTTAACCTTACTCTCCCTCACTTTATTAGAAAATACTATTTCTTTAAGAATTAAAAAAATACTACAGCAGATCAAGCAGTTATTTTGACAAAGAGCTTGAAACATTCTTGCCTAAATTCCACAAATAAAAAAGCCAGCTAAATTATCACCCTGAGCAGTTTTGCACAGGGACCTCAGTCAACCTTTATAAAGGATAATTACACTGGCGTTTTAACATGGGGCAAAGGAAATGATAAAATTAGGGCATAAGAGACACTGTTCCTATTTTGAAAACACAGTAGAATAATTGGTAAGAGATTTTTATTTCTGTTTTGTTATACAGAAGGATTTTTTAACTTTCACATGTTTGAATATTTTTTTCAGGCTCTTCAGCCCCGTGTTTAGTGGCATGAATCTGGGCAGAGATCTCCCAGTGTACTAATAGTACATTTTTGAAGTTGTGGATATTCATGGGTGTTTTAACTCTGCAGCTTCAGTCACATCTCCTCTCAATAACTCTTATCTTTTGCCATATCTTCTTTGCAAAAGGATATTTAAAATTAATTCTAAAAATTAATCTAAAAATTTAAAAAACCCATAAAAATTATAAAATTTTTATATAAATATTCACATTTATACTTTTTAAGGTTTCCTGTGATTAATTTAAAGCTCTTCAAAATTGTTTTGCCAGGAGTTGTTCCCTGCAAAATACAGGCATAAATTCATAGTTTTGTTTTGGTTTATTTTTCAGGATTTGACAGAATTTCACCTAATACTCTGTCCAAACCTGCAAGCTTCACTTAATTTCATCCCCAAATTACATCATTCGACCCTAGGAGAAGTTTCCTCCATTTCAACAAATCGAGCCCAAGTTTGTGTGACAGTGGATAGATGAGGTGAGCTGATGGAGGTCTGGGAGGCATTGCAATCTGAGTGGCAGGTGAGGCAGCTCTCAGTGAATGGATTTGAAGGACTAAATGTGAGGGTCTAGAAAAGGAGGAATTGCCATAGTGGATTACAGCCGAAGTCCATAATGAAAATATCTCAAGTTTATCAGTAGCAATCAGAAAACACATTAGAGAAGGGTGTATGGAAATCATGGTAGCAATCAAAAACAAGCTGTGTGAGAAGAAGTCTATCAATTAAGTCTAGCTCTGTTTCACAAAATCTGTGCTTCCTAAAGTTTTCTATTGGTAATCTTAACCCACATCAGTTTGTTATGATATAATTGAATTGTACACACATCATCAGACTGGTATGAGTTTTCTTTTCCCATTTTTTCCCCCAGCTGTGGATTAATGCAGTTAGACAATACATTCCCTGTGAACAATGAGTTATCTGTCAGCAGACACTGAGAATAAGATGAAGAGCAAGGACTATTTTTAGTGTAATCAAACATCTTAATTGAGTTTGGGATATTTGCTTTGAGTTAGTTATAGTGGCAGGAAAAAAATGTAGGGAAAGCTGAACCTGCATGTACTAAAATTTGCCCTCAATATGGATGCTCTTACAAGGACTGGATGGTTGCAGAGGACTCACTTACATTGTAAAAATATACATGATTCATTTCAATTGGTCTTTTAAGTTTTTAAAATCACATTTGTCCTCTTGCTGCACTGTTTTTGCCAGTGTAAAGATCATAGTTTTATTTGATTATATTTTGGTAATCTGTTAAATGAGACTGGGTCACCTTGCACCATGCAACATTTCACTTCACTGCTAAAACTTAATGCCATCTTTTTATCTTTCACTGAGTGGATGTCAGAGGACACAGCATTAATATAAGACAGGCATCTCCAATATTTCATGAATGGCCTTTAAAAAAAAATCCTCAAAAAACAAAGCTGCGAAGTAAAAATTGACACTAGGCTAGTGAATTTAGTCACCTTTCTCAAATGTTGAATGGTTTTCCATTTCCATTTTCCATTTCATCTTTTACAAAAACTATTCTTTGTCAGGCCAGGCTATTAAAAAGCAAGGTGGTTTCCTTAGATTGAATATATTGTTTTCGTCATGGGATGGAGGGATTGAGAGATTTCCATGAAAAAGTGGTCCAAAACTGAAGATAATATCCCAAAATAAGACCTGTAGTTTTTTAGTGGGTTAGAGTTCACTATTAAAAACTGGAAGACCTGGGCTTTGGTGCCGTTTTGTAATTTTTTGTGTTTATTTCACTTTCAGTGCCTGAAAAATTAGTCTATACTTTCAGCTCTATAGGAATGTCAGGTAGGTTAAATCGGGAGCTGATAAAGTGTTAGAAGAAAGTACATACTACTATGGAGTATTTGCCCCCCCCCTTTTTTTTTTTTGTGTGTGTGTGTGTATTTGTCTAATGTGCTATCCCAGAATCATGTGGCAATATATGCAGATGTGAATATCTATGTGTACATTTATACTTTTTTATATTATACATTTACAGTTTATTTAGATGTATCAAAATGTTGGGTTAGCTACCGCTTTTTGTAGCGGTTTCTCTGCATGCTAATTTTTCTGTGTAGTAGAAAATACTTAATGCCTACCTGCTAAGACATGTGAGGGTGATGTATTTTTTCATTCTTTGATACTTAGGGGTAGGAGAACTCTTGTAAAATTCTGAATATAATGTCTAATCCTTAACTGGACAAATTGTGCCATTAGATTAAGGCATTAGAGAGAGGGATAGCTATGGTGGTGTGTTGGACTTGAGCAGAAATAATCATCTTATAGATGAACATGTACTGAGAGGATGCATTCATGTTTCAACTCTAAATACACATGTCCAACATTTGATTAAGCTACTAGTGAAAGTTGGTATCTAATTTATATGTAGTAGTTTGGGAAAACAAGAATGGAAGAGACCTTTAGGATCATCAGTCCAGTCATCTGCTGCTGCAGATAGCATGCCATATGATTTCTTCCCTGTATGTGTTGGGTTCCATAGATTTATGGAACTCCATGCTTAGCATTGATTATCTCCACAAAATTTATATTCCATTTGGCAAAAATCAGTGTTACTGATTTCACTTACATTAGCATAGTAGAAATGTAGCTAGATATACTGGTTAGGTAAACAGTTGGATGGAGTTAATTCTTTCCTAGTTTCTAAAATAAGTGTGAAAAGAACTGCCACCATTTTTCCCCTCCTCACAATTCTGCTGTCTTTTAAGATCAGAACAAATGCAGATCTAACCCTCAGTATTGCCCCCCCGCCCCAGGAATCAGATGGCTTTAACATGGTCCTTGGTTTCTCTATAAAACATTGGCTAGGATAGGTGGCTTTCCAGGCAGATTTTTTGTGAACTAATAGGTGACCTTTGCCTCAACCAAATGTCACTGTTAAATTTCCTCAGCCCTTTAGACTCAATATGGTTTTTTTGGTTTGGTTATTAACGTGGATTCTTTTTAATTCACATGAGCAAATGTAAAAATCTCTCATGTATGACAATATGTAGATTTGTGGCAGTCCTGAGAAGACCTTGGGTCTGTAAACCAGTGGCTTTATTATGTAATGCTGCATAAATGCTATATTTTCATCTGTGACAGATACAGTCTTGAACCTGTATTTTTCATGTTACTTAACTGTTTCAGAGCATCATGTGTGAGAGAACACATCAAAATGGAAATTGCTTCTAGAGAGGCAGC
The DNA here is from genome assembly GCF_963662255.1 of Cinclus cinclus. NCBI lineage: Eukaryota > Metazoa > Chordata > Aves > Passeriformes > Cinclidae > Cinclus > Cinclus cinclus. The sequence goes on from NC_085054.1 coordinate 11,749,893, forward strand.
AATAAATATTGTTGGGTATATTGCATTGTGGGGCTCCATGTGTTTCAGGATGTTCTCAATTCTCTTACCCTAATCAACACTGTAAATACATGCTGCATTTTCTGGTCATCCATTTGTTGGATTAACAATTTGGACCTTGCAGTTTCTGCCATATGTTTTGATTCTTTGCTGTATATAGTCATGGTTATATAAGAGCGTCCTCTAACAAAATTACTCTGAAACCTTCTGTCTTTTTCCAGCTATTCAAAGAAGGGCAAATTGTATAAATTCTGTGCATTATATGTATAGTTCACTTGTAGGTACTTGAAAATTAGGTAGTTAAACTGAGAAATATCTTTACATTCACTTGAAAGTCTGAATCCCTGTGACAGAAATTTGCTATCTTCTCATTTAAATATAGAGAGGGATTGTGTTTTGTTTTTAAAAAGGTACTTATTTTTTAATCTCCAGCAGAGATTAAAATAGTTCATATTGTATAATTGAAATATGTCAATATTTTTGGTGATAAATTATATAAAAAGAAAAAAAATGGGAAAAATACAGCTGATCCTAACAATTTTGTGCAGGAAATTTTAGACAAAGTTGATGTCATATTGCTTTTATTGAATATCCCATTAAAGGATTTTGCTTAAGTCACTTCTCCCTTAAAGTCTTTATAAACAAGTAGTACGTGTCCCATTTTTTATCTACTCTCTGCTTTATGCCGTTGGGTTAGAATAGAATCATAGTTTCCCACCTTGTCTTTCAAGTGACTATTGTACTGTCATGGCCATGAAATTTATTTCAGTTTTGCGCCCTTTATTGTGTCAGTGATACCACTTTGTTTTGTGTGGAGCCTGAGTACTCCTATGAATGACTTCCAGCACCAGACACAGTATATCCCAATTTCCTATGGTATACTTTCCTCTGTGGATCAATATGGATTTTAATTAACATCCTAACAAAACTATAGTTACGCTCAGAGGTCACTCTCCCTGTGTATCTTGCTGGGAACTAGGTCTTCAGCAAGCTCCTATCACACCAGACACTGTCATAGAACCATAGAACAACCATAACTGAAATAGTTTTTCATTTATCCTGAGGCAAAGAGGCTTTTTTTGCTTTCTTTCCTCTTCTGTGGATATGCACAGAAGTTTGCTAACTGGGGGGATGGAGCTGCAAACCTACTATAAATATCAAAGGTGACTTGATAGAGATTCTTGGAAGCAATTTCCACCACCCTTGGAATGCAGTGACACTGTTTCATTCAACTGCTTTTCCACATTGCATTACATTAATAATCGCCTTGCAGGTTTCTTGGCAGCTGAAGAGAAAGGGAAAGTTGGATGATGATTTTGAATGAATGAGGATGAAGATGAACTGTTAGCCTTAAAGCTTGTATGAGGTAGTCGGAACACGAAGAGCTGTGAAGTAGGTCAGTACTTTTGTCTTCTTTTTACATCAGTTGTTCTGCTGAACTGCTTTTTTAAATGTTTAGCTTATATTCACACATAGCACTGGTGTATCTGTGTATCCTCCTTGACTGTACACTATATGAGATTATTTTCAGCTGTTTTAGCCCTTCTGTCATGTAACTTTTGAAATCTCTTGTGCTAATAAGCATCTGATAGATCTCACCAGGAGTCTTGGCTTTATCTTTAGTCTTCCTTCATTCTAACAATTCTGCCTACAGTACATAGTGTTCACAGGGTAGGTCTGCATATTGCTGTTCAGCTGCCAGGCTCTTGAGTAATAAACCCTGCATTTCAATTCTGAATGAGTGTAAATTATAATTTTAGGAATGTTGTTCCTCTGGGAGAAGACAGAGTCCAATGCCACATAAGGAGAATGGATGAGGAGTGCACAGCAGTCTGGAAAATGAGTTTATCACTGTTCAGTTGCTTTCAAAAATTGCACCTTATCTGTCAGTTCGTTCTTCAAATAGAAGAGCTTTTATAGTGCTGGTTCTTTGGTTTAGAAACTTGGACATTTGGTCCACAATGCCATTTCTGTCCAAGGTTCAGTAACAGTTCTGCTAAATAAACAAGTTTGCATTCAACACAATTTCAAGTAATAAACAACCAACCTAATAATGAATTCTATTACTTAATCCAGTTAGAGTTTGAGATGTTTTGTGCTGTTACTTAGAATTGAGAAGTTGAATCCAGCATTAAGCAAAGCCAGAAAGCCCATTTTCTTTTACTGCATTGTGTTTTGATGTTCAGTTGTCTAAATATTGCATTGTTATTTACCCTAGGTCTCATTAATCAAAGTGGTGAATTTGATGCCTCTTATCCTTTTGCTTTCTGAAACTGAAATAAGGTGCCCTATTCCTCACGTTACAGTGCCCAGCATTTCTAGGATTTTCACTTGCATTCTTTAAGGCTTGCAACTAATGTTTCCTACTATGAACACACAGAGAGCGTTATATACAGTGGCAATGGGAAGGAACCCCCCCCCCCCATTAAAAAAATATAATATTAACCTCCCATTAAATAAATTATAATATGTATAATGTTCTTAATTATTATTATCTATTAATTTCATTCTATATGTGTTTTCTGGTAGTGCTTTAAAAATTGCCACCAGTTACCTGGTGATTGATAAAAGAAAGTAGTGATACTGCTGTGTTATAACATGGATTGGAATCTAACTACGTGCCCTTTTCAGTGTCTGCATTATTGTTGTTATTAAATCCATTAGTCTTGAGAATAAAACTTTTAAATTGCTCGATTCTTAGGACTTATACTTTCCCTTAATAAGTTGTCCTTTTTTGGGTATTGCTGTCAGTAATGCTCTATGTGGTAAAAGTACTGCATATACACCATCACAAACTTAGATGTCATTTTGTTAGGAGATGCTGCCTCAGCAGAATGAGAATATTAATCTAAAAGAAGTGTAATTTTTTTTCAAGCAATATAAACAGATCTATCCTACTTAGAGCTGCAGTGTCAATATTTTATGTTGCCTGTGTTGACTTATTCCTTGTAATTTTTGGCATATGGGATAACTTTGAAGATTCCAATTCTGGCCTTTCATTTTAGGCCAGTTCAGGGTATTTCCAGCCCTTATCTGAGATATGTTTTCAGCCCCTGAATAGTTTTCACATATAATAAATATATATCCTGAAATACCTAATGCTGCACTGAACATTGACTCCTTGGTGATGTGGGGAGTAGGCACTCCTCTAAGTTTGTTTCATTCTGAGCAAAAGCTTTAGCAATTAAATTTTGTCCAGTATTCTAGGGCGTCTACAACTGCTGAAGCTTTTTGAGCTTTGACCTTAGCTTGCAGAGCTTCCACTGCTGGAAAGGGAACAAAATAGAAAATATCTACCTGGGAAGGAAGGAAAGTTAGCTGAGCATTTTTAGCAAGAGACAGAGACAGCTTAAGACCCATTTTAGTCAATTCTGGGTTCCTTTCAATACTAAAAAGTTGTGAAGACTTATTCAGTAGGTAATTTTTAACTTTATTACTTCTGTATTTAGATAATACCATTGTAGGGTCATTAGGGCAGAAATACTATCACTCATACCCCCATAGAAAAAGAGTTTCTGATGCAAATACTGGTAGAGATACAAAACTGATTGTGTTGTCAAAGATTTTTGTTTGGAACATTTTGCTAGGCTGTGAAGCTGTGAATCGCCAATTCTTTATGTGTGTTCCTCATTCCAGAGCTCATTCCATGGCTTCAAATACCCATTGTGTGTCTGGTAGAGCTGGTCAGTGACAGCCTCACCATGAAATCAGCTTCTCCAGTTAACTTCTTGCCTGGATTTGTTGTTTCTGCTCTCTAGACTGTAACACGTTTGCTTAGCTTTAGCCTTTGAAAGTATAGGCTCTTGCTCAGAATTTTCTAGCCATATTCTCTTGCTTTTCACTCCACCCCTGTTCAAAATATTAACACCAAATAAAAATATTTGTATCTTTTATATCCTCAAAGTTGTCTGTGGAAGATAGTGCCAAAAATATTCTTTTGTTGAAGGTGTTTACTACTTCTTTGGATAATTTTTCCTTGCCAGTGATACTAGTATAATTTATTTCTTTGTTTCTACCATACATGCTCCGTGGGTTTTTGCTGATTGTCTGCAAAATCATGCTTTTTTCCCCTGCATTTTAACCTGTGTATTTCCACATGATACTTGTCAAAGCAGGTACAATTCCAAGATGTGTTTTTGTTAACTTTCAACTTATAATTTCTTTACTGATCTGTGCTGCTTGTAACATTTCTAGTAATATTTTGAATTCTTTCTAATGTTAAAAGTCTATTGGCTTCTGTAGGTGATCATCCTTTCCATCAGACTATTTTTGCCTTCAGTAATGTCCACTAAACTGCCCTGCTTGTCTTTTCCAGTCCAAGAAAATTCTAAATCCACTTCTCCCTGGTTTTAGTTTGAGCAGCTGTTATGTGTTTTGCTCTATCACACATGTAGAGAACAGCATTCTTCAAATGCTGGAATAATTTCATACCCACCTTCAACTGAATTTATTAAAAGCTGATATGTGTATCCTGTGCTTAGAGACAGTTGATATCTAAAGCACGTGACTACCTTTCTGTTTTACTGGCACTGTTGTCCTGCAGATGTAGAATTTCACTTGCTTCTATGTTATTTTGGGAAGACAGAGTTGGTTGGGCACTGTATTTGCTCTGTTTATTTTTGGAGGGGTGTTTTACTTATCTTCCACTCACTCTATGACAGTGTATGGAGCAAGACATAACCACCTGACATGCACATGAGATCTCTACTTTATTCTGTATCTTTCTCCAAAATGAGACCTCCTCATCACTTCTGCAGATAACCTGTTTGGAGGGACATATAAAAGACACAAGGGCGGACAGCACAAAGGTGAATGCCATGATATTACCATTTGTCTGTAGTCTTATCACCTCTTGTAAGCCAGTTATCATTGTGTCAGTGACAGTCCTGGCATGTGTGGGAAAGTTTTCATTAGTTTCTCTTTCCTTAATGCTAGCCCACTGCAGCAGCAGCAAAAGTAATTTTGCTGGCTTAGCTTTACCCAAGGGTAGTTGCTTTAGTTAGATGATCCACCTGTCACTATTCTAGAGACCTCAAGCCAGAATTACCTGCTTAAATGTGGTCATGAAGAAGGCCCTGTTTTAGGTTGGTACTAGATTTAATAGTTATATAAAAGTTACTTCAGGGATATTTTTTTGCAGGAGAATTACTCTTATCTTTTTTTGCTAATACTTTAATGAATAGAAAAACAAATGTGTGTGTTTTCCAAAGAAGATACTAATACTTTGGAAAGTAAATGTTGCAATGGAGGAACATATTAGTTGTGGGGAACAGGATCCTAATCTCTCATTGCAGTAGCTTCAGCAGTTGATTCGTGTAACCTCTGAAAATTAAGAAAGGGGAAATTGTTGAAAAGAGTGTCTAGGCAGCTCTAGTATAGTTCTAAGATATTCTAGAATTTTAGAATAGTAATTTTAGAAAGAACACTTCTATTTCTCAGGTTAATAGAAAAGCAGAGAGAAAACCCAAAATATCACACAAATGTGTGATGACCTTGATAATTAGCATTTATAAATCCAAGTACAAAGGCAGACAGTTCTAAAATGAGTGCCACTAAGGCAGACTCTTCACAAGATATATTTTAGTCCTCAAATTTTTTCACTTTTACATTGATTGCTTCAGATGATGAGAGAAATTGGAAACATCTTTGCTTTTCAGTGGCCAGGTTTTTTATCCTGTCTAGAAGAAATAGAAATGATGACAGTATTTATGTTGCCATAAGTAACATAAATTACCATACGTAACATAAATATTGTGGTACCTTACTCTGGCCCTTTACAGGCTTACCCTTTCTCTAATGCTGCGATTTACCAGAACAGTAACCAAACTGAAATTATTAATAGAGTTGTCTTTGGGATAATGGGGATTAGAGTAAAGGGACAAAAATTTCTGTCCATGAAATAATTTAAACTTAAGACTCTGTCATATGTATTGTTTATGAAAACACATATTCATATATTTCTGTAGTTCATACAACTGAAATATCTTATACATAGTAGTGAAATAACTAATACTCTGTAGCTGTTATTTTCACTCACCAAAATACTACCAGTGGAAGAGGCTGAAGCAAATTTACACATACCTTCCTCTCTCAAATCTGATATCTATCATGCTCTTTTCTTGGTGCCATTCTTTAGGTGGCTTGTTCTAGGAATTCTTTTTCTAAGAATTCTAGGAATTCTGAAGCTGACTTGGCTCTTTAATACAAGTATTTAATAAAAAAAAAATTACTCCATGTTTATAGAAAATTATATCATATGGACCGTAAAAAAATATGTATTTACTATTAAATATTAAGGCTAGAGAGAGTTTAAGTATTCTTTGTCCATGGTAGAATCAAAGCATATTATTTGACAGATATACAAAACTTGATTTTAAAATGCCATACTTGTTTCTTGCAAAAGTCCAGTTACGTCTTTTGAAAGATGCAGTCCTCAGCCATTAGATTTTTTTTCTCAAATTAAAGTTGAAGAAAAGTACCACAGACAAATTAAAGAAAATATTAACCTAAGGTATTCTGCTTTGTACTGAAGCAGACTGAAATTGCTCCTATCTCAAGTGGGAAAGGTTGTCTCCAATGAATGGATAGATATTAGGAGTTAAATGGGGTGAATTTTTGAAAAGGTTGGATCTGGAGCTCTGCTCATGTCTCTAGTTTAGACAAGTGTTCTTTGTAAGGGTGTGTATTTTTTTCCAAAGTGAGCATGCAACAGGAGTTCATAATTTATGGAAGTTAATTATTGTACTGTTACTGATACAAAGTTAATATAAATCACAAACCGAGTGATCCTGTTAGTGGTTCGCTTCACTGTTAACAGGAAAAATTCATATTAACAAGGTTTATGTGCCTTCACCAGGGTTCTACTCGGCTTAGTTATTGCATCTTATCAATCACATAAGAATATACTTAATTTCATAGTGGTAACTTTCCACTATGGTTTTTCATCATTATTGTTTAGCCAGACAGAGAAAATTAACAGCGGTGCCTGATATGTGTGTGGTTATGTGCCTGTGTGTATGTATCACTATATACTTATATATATAGATCCACAGTAATATATTTACACACCTGTATGCACATATCTACAAGTATGTGTACACATCTGTATGTCAAAGCTTCAAATGTACAAAAATCCATACAGTCCATTGTGCATGAAACCTGTTAATTGCAATGTATTATTGGTTTTAAAAAAGCTTTACTAGTGTTAGAACCAAAATCTACCATCAACAGTTAGGATCACTAGTCCTTCCTCAGGAATTTAGTGCTTAATGGGATTCTTTGGGCTTTGAAATTGAAGAATTTTATTAGTTGCTAAAGCTATTCAGTAAGAGGGTATTTCAAAAAGAAACGTAAATTGCAAAATGCAGTGGGACACTTCCTGAACTGTTGGTATTGTTTTGTCAAAAAATGATTTAAAATGAACTAGAAAATTGCCGAACCATCAAAGTATGGGAAGTGGAAAAGTTAATATATTAAAGAAACACTATCATGAGAAGAAGAAATGCCATTTTTAAAATGATATTTTAAGAAATTCGGTTATATAGAGAATAGGGCAAAATCATAATCTTTTATGAGCCCAATAAAGACTACCTAGCTACTGCCACTTGATACAATACTTTTCTTATTGAATTTAGGGGGAAAAAATGTACTACAAAGGAGTTTTTTGTGCAATATAGATTTAGCTAACTTTTAAACTTAAAAATGGAAGAATGGTGAGACTGTCCTTCGGATGGACGAGTGTGGTGCACAATGCCCTGGACCAACATGTGCATGCAGTAGTGTTCATTTGGGCAGGTCTGGTGGCTCTGCAGCCAGGGTCCTTAGATTTGACATGCTGCTATTGGACTGGTTTTACTGACAACCTATGTAGTTTGGTAGGGGACTTACTGTAGTGCTTCCTTTAAAGACAGAAATACAGTTTTCTTCAGAAATATATCTTCAGATAGGCTTGGGGTGTTATTTTTGTTTTTGAGATAGGCTGTGCAAGTAACTGAACAGAAAGTTAATCCTTCCTATTTTATGTGATGTGCCTGCTTGTGACTGGTCCACTGTATAAGAAGTTCATGTGGCATTTTGGAAGACCAAAAATACAAGATGTCATTTTACTTAAGTTCACTTGTTAATTTTTGCTTAGTTACCTCCAGCATGTTGTGTACAGAAAAAAGATAAGAACAAGTAGTATTTATACTTTGTTTTGTATTGGTGTACCTTGTGGTTTCTCTGAAAAACAATCTACTGAGAGTAAGACAAGGTAAAATATTTGTATTTCCTGGTTTCATGCTTCTTGACTCCTTTCTGCTTCAGTCTATTTTTACATGTCCTTATTTGTGGTGTGTGTAAGTCACTGCAAGGATGTGGGCTGTTTAATTCCTGTAACCTATTGAGCTGTGAAAAAGTTATTGTAGTGTGTTGGAAATATGGGTTTTCATGCCATGTTCAAATGGAAGAGAATACTTTATATAAGGAAACCTGCCCTTAAATGGGAAAAAAGCTGACAAGACTTCCACCTGAAATTGTAATCTAAACTTATTTCAAGCTTCACCTATGATTGTTGCATCTGAAGCATAATGATGAAACTCTTTGTAGTCAACTGGCTTTGCTTATTTGACAGAATTTTAGAGACAATCAAAGTCTTGTCTATGTTGGTAGCAAAATTCCCATTGACTTCAGTGGACTCTGAGTTAAACTCCTCTTAAACAATGGCTCTCAGTCTGTGGCTGCTCAGAGCTGCTTCCTTTCCCGTGTGCTGCCACTCTGTCTCTGGCTTTCCACTTCTCATGAATCCCACACTGCACAGAAAGACATTTGCTGGCAACACCTGAATTTAGTCTGAGCTGGCCTCAAAGAGGTTAGCAGAGCTAGGAGTGGACAGACCAGATGTTTGACAGTATTGTCTACACATCTACAGTATTGACCCAGCATCTCTCTCAAACTACTTTGGGGGAAATTATTGCACATCAAAATATATTGCTTACATTTTTAATTGAATTTCACCTATCATGTCACCTTCAGCTAGCATTAAATAACATGAAAAATTTCACAATCTGTGCTTGTTTATACCATAGTGGTTGTAGTTAGGAATTAGAGTACCATTATTAAAGCACAGTCTGTCTCCCCATCAAGTCTTTGTTTCCTTACAAAGAGCCTTGTCGTGGCTCTAATACTTTGTAAGAAGTACTCCCTATGAGCCAAGTCTACCTTTTACCCACCTCTGCACCCGGCTCTCTTCTCCCCACCACTTGGAGGAGAATGTCAGAAACCAGTTGTCTTCTTCCCACTATTTCTTCCCACCTGCTCTACTCCTCTGTACCCAAGTGCCTCCCAAAAGCACTTGAAGGCTTCTGAAGGGAAGGCGAGTCCAACTGCTTTGGCAGCCTGCTGCTTTAGCAGCTGAAACCCAGCTCTCTCCTTTGGCACAGACAAAGCAGATCACTCAACCCAATACACTGACTGTAGTAAGCATGGGAAAATGAGCCAATGGGAATGTGATATTAATACCTTGAAATACTGCGAGGTATTATGATTAATGCTGCATTTGCTATTTGCTTTAATATTTGACCAAGACAACACTGCTAATTTCTTTTAGCTCAATGTGAAATTTAGAGTCTAATTGTTCTGATTGGCAGAAAAGGGAAAGCTGCCAAAAACACATACTGATTTACCTCCCTCTTGATTCTGTTGACATCGCTGAAGTTGCACAGGATACTAATTGTTAAAGAAAGTTACTTTGGGCTTCGATTTCTTTCTGCAGGTGTATGTGTCTGATGTAGAAGCTCAAAGTTTATGATCCTCAAAGTTAATGCTGTGAAGCTGATGAGATGAAAGAAATATGTAACTCATCTTTTGCAGCTCTGCAGTGTCATGCAACTTTGGGGATGGTGGCTTAATTGATCTTTACAAATTAAAATCACAAATGAGCCCACTAGAAAATAGCAGTAATGGTTAAAGGAAAAGGCACCTCTGAATTTGATATAGACTATTTAAGTATCATAGCCTACAGAAATTACAAACTAAGTATCTGGAGAAAGTAGCTCAGCACTGAACATCTGCAGACTCAGTTATTGAAGACTGTTCATTGACATGAGAGTGGACTGGTCTAATCTAAAATCCATTAGGCTACCACATCTATCATTAAATCAGGAAATACTCCTCTTTGGTCCATATGGTGGTGTAATGCATGGATGGCAGGGTGATGTGGGGGAACCTCTCACTGCCATGAAAATATTTATCATCGTAATAGAGAAAATACTGAAGGCTCTCACATAATGTGCAGCAGAGACTGGAGTCTTAATGTTCCTGTCCCCTTAATATTTTCCAAGAAAAATATTGCAAATACTTTTGGGAGCAGCAGGAACAAGGGGAATGGCCTTTTTCCCTATCTTTGTCCCTCCCATATATAAGAATATACCAACCTCTTAATAAAGAATTTTATTCTGCCTTTTACAGAAACCTTTGCTGTCTTTGGTTTGCATAATTCCTTTCTGCTACAAATAGTTTTTCTAAGAATTGGTGGGTTATACATGGCCTGTTTTATCCCTTTGCCATATATGAGGCTGTAAAGATATTTGCATTTGTCATACTATATTTCTAGATCTTTGCCTGAGCAGGCATTTATAAAAAGATTGAGTTTTTTGAAGGAAATACTACACCCATGTTTGCACTTTGTATTAGGACAAGTTTTTACAATATTTAATGAACAATCACCTGATTCAAAATGCATTCTAGTGCAGGCGGTTTAATTATGTGTGTAAGCAGAAAGATTGCAAGATCCAGGAAAACACTTAAAAACCTTTCAAAAAGTAGAATAATGTTTGAACCAGGCAGCTTCCTAATGTCACTTTTTTGGATAGCTGATTCTAATGCAGTGGTGCTGGTTAGTGATATTGGTGGGGTTATGGACTGTTACCTGAAGGTAAAGGAATAGGATTCATGGTAAGAGGATGTACTTTTTATCAATTAATTCCTGGATGCATTTTTCAAGTACTTCTAAAGCAAAAGAATGAATTTTTGCTATGGGTTTGGTCAATGCAAAGCTCAAGATCTCTTAAAATTGATGAGTTTTATGCATCTACTACTGAATACTGTTATAGCCCAATGGGCATGCGAGGTACAATGGCTTAGTCCTTTTTCTTTTCAGTTTGTCTTGTCTTGCTTAAGCTCTAGGTGAAGAGGGGACACGTGGAGAATGACACTCGCTTAACTCATAAAGTCAAGGTGATTTGATTGTGTGGCTGAGTGTTATCCAGGCAAATCAGTGCAACAGTTGCCAAGACAAGATCTATCAAAGGACAGACATTCCTGAAGTAACTTTCCAGTATTCTCCAAGCTATTTTTCTTTTAATTTGGTTTATTATTTTTGCGTTATATTTTAAGGCATCATGGCAATGATTTGGTAAATCACATTTGGGGAAAATTAAGGAAGAGGGTAGAGGATGTCTCTCCTCTGTCTCCTTATTCTGTGGCAGTCTAAAACCTTATTTGCCTCCCTTAGGTGTTTTTGTCAACCTATACAGAACCCAGTGCTGGTGGTATCACACACTGCAGAGCAGACAGAGCCTATTTTATTCCTGCTTAGCACTGGATTCACGCTTTACAAAGAGTTCTAGCTGAAATCTGGCCTTGGAGAGCTGGCCTTCTCAGTTGGGGTGGCAGGGAGGGCTAACAGTTTCCTTGGTTGGAAGGCATCAAATTGAATAAACAGAAAACGGGGGCCTGGAGAGTGGGAAAGCTCTTGATGGTGATTAGTTGTCATCCTGCTTGTCAGAACAAATGAAGAAGAGGAGCACAATGTTTGCACTGTTTGAACAAGCCTCAGAGAGCAAATTAGATGGTAAATGTGATCATAATTTGCCTGCCTTTCTTGAAACTCCCATGGTGCTATTAGTGTTTTTCTTTTTTTTTTTTTCAGTAAAAGAGCTTTAACAAATACATACTTCTCTGGAAACTGTAGTGTACCGAGGTTGTTTACAGGGGTGGTGTGTGAAGATTTCTGCACTTTGGTGATAGTGTTTACTATATCTACATGCTGCAGGCTGGTGCAAGGTGTGTAATGCCAATGGAAAACATAATGTATTTCAATATTGCACATGATGTGGGAAAAAAAGATGTAGATAGCTATCTATACACATATATTTTTGATAGGTATGCACATATAAAATAAGCTTGCGCCTGAGCTTTATGTTGCACTTGGTTGAGTACTCTTGATAAGCCAATTATGGTATTTTTTGCAAGATATCTGGAATGTAAATTCTTCTGTCCTATTATCCTGTGATAATGTGCAGTGGCAGCCTGTGCCCCTTGCTGAACTGTTGGCACACCTGAGGTGACCACAACTGTTGCTAAATAAGAAAATCGGTGTTTCTGTGTTATGTGTATATAGAAATGTGGAATAACCTGTAGCATTTAGATAATGAGTTTGGGGTGGAGATGGAGAAATCCTACTTACAGTTTATTTTACACATGAAAGTATTTCACACATAGCAGAAATTGTTAGTGTAAACAAGTATCAATTAAGAGAACAAGTATGAGCATTGTTCAAGAATGAGGTAAAAGCTGTGATGTGAAAGACTCTCTTAGGCAAAGACAGATGACTGACAGTGAAAAGATTTAAAGTATTTCAATTGCCTTGCAATGAAATCTGAACCTGTGGAAACTAATAAAAATTGACTGAGCTTAATTAGAGACCTATAGGTAGCAAAAAACCTTGTTTAGAAACCAAGCACTTGAACTGTCATATCTCTGTAGTTACCCAGCCAGACAGAAAAAACATCAGACTGCATCCAAAGTCAGAATTTTCCTCAATATATGGAAAAAATAAATAAACTAAAAAAAATATGCAACAATAATTATGAATTCACTGAATCATTATGACATAAATCATAATGGCAGGGGAATGCTAAGGAGAGCATATTTATATTTTTATAAAATCATTTCAATACACCAAATAGTCCGACTGGTCTTGCTGCTCTGTATTAAATTACATTTGCCTATGAATCTCTCTTCATCTTTTTATGCAACTTGGTGGGGACTCGCTGCCAAAGGGCCAAGGCCAGAATGTCAGCATTGCCTAACATAAAAAAAAAGAAACTGTGCCCTAAAGTAGGGAAGGGAAGTTCGTGCTCGCTGGCTCTGGCTTGCCATAGTGCACAGAGCTTTAAGAATTTCAGTGATTCTTGGAGTTTCCTGTAGAAATGCACCTTGTTCCACATCATCTCCAGCAAAGCTCTGTGATGGACATAGATATTCTCTATTGATCTGCTGGGCCTACTTCAGGCAGAAACATGTACTTTTTTTTGTTCCTGTGTATTTTGGATGAGCTCAGAGCGTAGCAGTAGAACAAATGAAGTGTTTTGCTTCAGTCAGCCACTGAACAGTGCCAGCTATTGTATTGTGCAAATACAAGCTGGTAAGAGTGTTCTTTGGTGGGTAATGCAGTTTTTACCAGTATTTTAATATACTGAAGTTCCAATGAATCAAATTATGTATATAGTACAGCTGGCAACGTACTAGCATATTATATATTAGTAATGCACAGTGGCAAGCAATTACATTTCATTTTTCTTTATTGACTATTTGAGGCTTTAAAATATTCATTCAGCAAGTTAATGTCTCCCTTTTGTTATTTTTAAAGGTATGAGTACTTAGCAGCCTCATACACTAATGATTTTTAAGCTGTAATAGAAAGCATATAGGATATGAACAGTGATGTGAAATAGATTAATTAAAATCAATGTTATTTCAATGAATACTAATTGAATTATTAATGCTTGGATCAGGGTTTTCCCCCATTTTGTGATTATTCAGCTTGTTGGCTGATGTATGCATTTCTGTTGATGATAGCCATTTCTCCATCTTCCTTGGTTGTTTTGTGTTTTTTTTTTTCTCTTCTCTCCTGTCCCTCATTAAAGGAATACATTATCGATACCAAGTAGGAGATAGGGACTCGTAGCCAATTTAATTTTTGCAGTGTTGTCTCTGTTGCCTTTTCCAGTTGTGAATACAATATCACACAGTGTGTTGCAGAAATAGCCTAAGAAGCTCTTCAAATGTGCAGTGATCAGAAGTGGGGTCAGCTGGCACTGGGAGGGCTGCGGTGTGAGGCTGTAGCTGTAATTGGGAGTGGCTGGCAGAAGCTGCCAAGCCCAGGTGCCCAGCTGTGCCTCTGCAAGCCCACTGCTGCTGGGCTTCCCATCCCACTGGCCTCATGCACTTGGGTGGAGGGAGAAGAGCTACACAGAGCCTGCTGCCTTGCTCTGGCTGAGGAAAGCTGCTGTCTCCTTCTCTTTGCTCTGACTGCTATTAATAGCCCTTCCCCCAGGCTACTGGATCATATGATTTCAGTTGAAATAGATTAAAAGTTCCTTTGTTTTGGTGCCAACAATAATGTGATAATTTTTTTGCCAGTTCTCCAGGGTTTTTGTTTTTGTAACTTGAAGGCATAAACTCAGGGTCCAAGGGAAAGATTGTTATTCCATTGAATTTAGAGTGGGTTCCCCCATCCCCTCATTTTAACAATTATATTATTAGAAAATAGTCTATTAAAAATATGTAATTAATCTCCCATTATTTCCTGCAAATAGAACTGGTTTTTGTGCACAGAGACAGCATCTCTTGGGTTTTTTGGTATGTTTTCAGAAATTTCAGTATTTCAACAACCAAAAAGTGTTGTTTTTGCAACCATAGTGAAGGTAAAATAAAACATCTTCCCCCCCATTCCCCTTCCCCATAATTACTCCCAAAAGTGCAAAACTGTTTGAAAGGATTCCCAGAGTTGAGGATTGTCACCAGGGCCTTGGCAAATAAGCAGTAATATTTTGGACTGCTGTGAAAGAGCTATAATCATAATATTGAGACCTTTGGCTAAAATATCTATGGCATGAGCTTCCAGTGCAGAGCTGTTGCAAATCCCTGTAAAACATAAATAAGGACAGCATGCTGGTATGCTATAAGTCTTCAGGGAAGCTAATGCTTTTGAATAACATTTTTTTATATATTATTTGCTGGATTATAGTAATATATCCTGGATTCTCAGATACATCTGAGCTTTATTGCTATTCTTTTCTAGCTAACTAGGTTTGGGTCTTCAGCTGAAGGCATTGTAAGTCTCAATAATAGTGTGTAATGTTCTTGTCTTCAGCAGTATCTGTTGTTCTGTCCACTATGTGCAGTAGGGCTTTTTCCTTCCACTGTGATTCAGCAGTCTATATTACTTCAATTATTTATTATGTCTGCTGCTTATAGACACTGCATTAACCTGTACTGAGATTTGCATTTCTGTAATGCTTTCTGTCACACTCTCAAACGTTACAGATTTGCTATAAACCACAACTTAAATTGGAAAACATTTTGGGCATTTACCAAGAGTTTCACATATTTCCTATATTGTGGGCCCCCAAACTGTACTCAGTTCTCCAAATAGAATCTCTCAATAGTGGAGGAAAGGGCCAGAATCACCTCCCTCAGCCTGCTGGCCACATGGCTCTGGATGCAGCCCAGGATGTGGTTTGCTTTCTGGGCTGCCAGAGTACATTGCCAGATCGTGTTGAGGTTGAGTTCAATAATCTTGGAGGTCTTTTCTAACCTAAATGGTTCTGTGAGTCTGTGATTCTCATCAACCAGCACTCTTAAGTCTTTCTCCTTAGGGCTGTTCTCAATCCATTCTCTACCCAGTTTGCATTTGTGCTTGGGATTGTCCCAGTCCACATGCAGGACCTTGCAGCCACAGGTTGCTGAATTTCATGAGGTTCACACAGTCCCACCTCTCGAACCTGTCAAGTCCCTCTGCATGGCATCCCTTCTCTCCTGCATGTCAGCCACAGCCCACAGCTTGTGTCATCAACAAACCTGCTGAGGGTTTGCTGTGCTGTGCCCTTCTGCTAGTTTGCCACTGTTTCTGCAGCAAAATGAGAGCTGTGCTATGTTTCAGCTACTGTGTATCAGTTGGGCTTCTTAATGTAAGGTAAAGGTATATTTTGTGTTGCTGATCTGAGCAGGCAATCCCAGCAACTGAGTTGGAGGGGATTTGATCCTCAGAGGAGGAGAGGTGATATTGGAAAAGTGAAGGTCTTAAATGAGGTCTTAAAGCATAGTAGAAGAGTGACCACATTACATTAGGCAGTGTCCATTCAGGAAATTAGCCGGTGTCTGACAATGGTGAGTAATAATCATCTGGTGAAGCTGCTGTATTGTGATGCTACTGCTTCCAGCTTGTGTTTCAAGGACTTCCCAAACTCGAGGCATTTCTCACTGTACACATTGCTGAAAAAGATGTGAAACCCCGATGGTCCCAACAGTAGCCCCTGAGAAATACCATCTGTCACTGGTCTCCACCTGGAGACTGAGCTGCTGACCGCAACTCTTTGAGGGCAACTGTCCAGCTAAGTCCGTCTCCGCTAAGTGTTCCATTGTCAAATTCACGCCTCTTTCAGTTTAGAGACAAGGATGGCATGCGGAACAGTGTCATGTGCTTTGCACAAGTCTGGATAGATGAAGGCAGTTGTTCTTCCCTTATCCATCAGTGCTCTAGCCCTGTTGTAGAGGACCACCAAATTTGTCCATGATTTACCTTTAGTGAAACCATTTTGGCTGTGTCCAGTCACCCCTTTATTTTCCATGTGCCTCAGCCTTGTGTCCATGAGCATCTGCTCCAAGATCTTGCCAGGAACAGAGGTGAACTGACTGGCCAGTAGCATTCTGAGTCTTACTTTTTCCCTTGTAAAAATGGGGATTATTTTCCCCTTTTCCAGACAGTAGGGATTTCACCAAAATGCAGTGGTTCGTTCACCAAAATATGATGAATAGTGGCTTCGCTACTTAATCTGCCATTTTCCTCAGGACCTGCAGATCTTTCTCATCAGGTCCCTTGGGCTTGGGCAGCTACCTTCAGATTCTTTAGATGTTCTTGAACCTGATCTTCTCCTACAGTGGGTGGCTCTTCATTCTCCCAGTCCCTGCCTTTGCCTTCTGCATCTCGGGCAGTGGGGATGGAACATTTGCTGGGGAAAACTGAGGCAAAACTGTGATTGAGTACCTTAGCCTGCTCCATGTTCTAGCGAGATTTCCCCTTTCCTTCCAGAGAGGGCCCACATTTTCCCTTGTCTTTCTTTTATCACCTCCCTATGGAATGTTTATTTGTTGCCTTTCACATCCCTGATCACACTTAATTTTATCAGGGATTTAGCTTTCCCAACCTGATCCCTGGTTGATTGAACAATTTCTCTGTATTTCTCCTAGGCCCCCTGTCCTTGCCTCTATCCTTTGTAGTCTCACTTTTTCACTTTGTCCAGGGGCATCTTTCATCCATTCAGTTCTCCTGACATAGTTTGCCTGACATCATCTCTGTTGGGATGTGTTTCTCCTGATTTTGGAGGAGGTGGTCTTTGAATATTAATGAGCTTCTTTCAGCCCCTTTTCCCTCTAGAGCTTTATCCCATGGTACTCTCAATGAAGATTCCTGAAGAGGCCAAAGTCTGCTCTCCTCAAGTTTGCTGTGTGCTGTCCTTGCTTCCCTAAGGATCTTGAACTCCACCATTTCATAGGTGCTGCAAGGTTTCTTATGAGCGTCGCATTCCCACCAGCCCCAGCTTGTTGAAAACCAGGTCCAGTGTAGCACCTCTCCTTGTTGGCTTTTTTATCTCTTGGGGAAGGAAGTTATCATCAGTGCATTCCAGGAACTTCCTGAGCTGCTTATGCCCTTTTGTGTTGTGTCTCCAATAGGTATGAGGTTGAAGTTCCCCCTGAGGACCAGGGCTTAGGAGCATGAGGCTTCTGTCTGTCTGCAGAGAGCCTCATCTGCTTGGTGTTCCTCGTTGGACAGCCTGTAGCAGATCCCCTGTATAAAGTTATCTGTTCTTGTTTTCTATTTAATCCTGACTCTTAAGCTGTCAGTCAGCTTCTCATTCATTCCCCAGCAGACCTCCGCATGCTCCAGCTGGTCAGTGATACAGGGAGCAACATCCCCTCATCTTCTTCCTTGGCTGTCCTTCCTAAAGAGCCTGTATCCTTCCATTCCAACACTTCAGTCCTAGGAGCTATCCTACCATGCCACCGTGCTGACAATAAGATCCTAGCCCTGCAGCCTTGTGCATGTCTCTACCTCCTCTTGCTTATTCCCTATTCTACGTGTATTTGTATAGGGGTATTTAAACTGGATTCCTCAGGGAATCTTACTTACTGGCTGGAGTGGCTGGAATTCCTTTATGCTGTTCTCCTGCTGAACCTGAGGTCCCTCTCCAGGCTCTGATAATTCATTGCTGCCATTGACATCAAAATAATAGGAGTGGGATGGATTTAAGTTCTTCCATTACTCCTGTATTTCTCTTTTTCACTATTCCCACCCCCCACCTTGGTTTCTGCCTCTGCTGATTTCCTTATCTCTGTCACTTGGTCTGAATGAGATTTCTGATATTTGTGTAAAAAGATTTTAGTGATATCTAGCCATTCACCTAAGTAGTTACTGCACATCAAAGATAATATTCTTATTTTGTTTGAGTAGCACTGAGAACAGCTTGTGCACTTATCTTACAACTTGCTGCTGCTGCAGTGGAATGGGACTAATCAGATGTCTAGAGGAAAGAATGAGGCAACTCACATATGGGACTTGGCATAGTACAGTGTCCAAGTCTTAAATATCTCCTTTATAAACTTCAGTTCCTCATATCTGTTCCAAATAACTTTTGTAAATAGTAGCTAAAAACTTGAATTCTAGACTTTGATCCTGCTCTAAGGATCTCAGAGAACTTGTTGTTTAAATGGGCATCCCATCATATTTGAATATGACCACTTTACAGATTCTTAGGCAAAGCAAATGCAAAAATTTTAAGCTGCTGTTCTTCAGTAAGATAAGAAATTGTTTAGGCGTATCATGGGTTCAAAATTCCTATTCAAGTCTGTGTTCTAGAACATTTCTCAGATTGTTTTCATAAAAGCAAGAGAGAAAAGGGTATTTAGGTTTGACTTCTTGACCATTTGGTATAAAACTAACTTTCAGCTCAATCTCAAACCCTTTTTACTCTTCTCTTAATTTCTCTTGCTGAAAGATACATTTTAAAGTCCAGGCATTACTTGTTGTATCCATCTAACTATGGATTCTTCTTCCAAGCTTCATCTTAAGAAGGACTGAATTGAGGAAGAGAATAAAGGGGTATCATCTTGGGGTAAGGGAACTTATTTTTTAACTCCTTTGGAGTTATTTCTCTCAACTTTGAAGATACTGTTCCCATTATATGTATGAAAATCTCATGATTTGAATTTGATGTTTTTAATAGAATTCCCCTGTAGGGAGGAGGGAGAACATATCCTAGATCTTCCTCACTTGAAGATAAAAATAGTCAGAAGCCATTTTGTGTTAAATGTCTGTTTTTTATTTCAAGACACAACTTTGTAATATTATTTTTGCTCATTATACCAAAGGAAGATCTTTTTTTCATATAGTCCTTTGCAGTTGGGATGGTAACTGTTTCAGGTAGCAATTCCTGGCCTGTTCAATGTCCTGGGCTTTGCCTCCATAAGGAGGCAAGCCTTTCAAACTTGTTGGCTCATTGGAATGATTCTTGATTTGGGACTACAGATTGTCCAGAATAGACTCTTGGGCTTGGGACTTTGACCATTGAGTACATACTTTTATCATACAAATGTGGAATGATTGAACAGTATAAAGCAGAACAATTTTCAGTGCCTTCTCTTATGATGCTCTCCCAGAAAAATCTTTGAGATTCATCAACATGCTATTAGATTGCTTCTTTTACTATCCTTAATTGGTCTTCTGTAACTAAAGTAATTTCTGTTTGAAGTATTTTATAAAATTTTCTCTCTCTGACAATGATTCCTTTCCTCCTCCGTGTTGAAAGTACTGATTTTACTTCTTGCTGTCTGTATTGGGTTGACAAGACATGGTATAGCTGTGCAAGAGAAGATGGAACTGCTTACCTGTATTTTTCTCATTTCTAAGCTTAAGGATTGGCTCCATCAGATTTCAACTATTGTTTATCTACAAAATTCTTTGTCTTGTAGGCTTGTAAAGTTAAGAAAATAATAGTTTTATTACTAGTTCAAGGGTAAATAAATGGAGAAGCACATTTTGGAATAATTCCTGAGTGGAGGTGGGGGAGCAGAGAGAGAGTAGAGTTATATATTCTTCCTAGACTTTTTGGGAGAAATTATTTTTTAAAGTAACTTTTAGTCATTTCTGTCTCCTCAGTTATGGCAGAAAGCCTGAGCTTTAATGAAAGGTGATATCAGGTGAAACTGGAATTCAGCATTAGATCCAATGTGATATTTCATGGGACTCTGGTGTCCATATAGAGAAAGAGTAGGAGTCTGTTGTGAAAGGTTTAGAGTGGTATATGTACCCATCTGAAAATTAGAAGTAAAGACTACATTTGTCTTTCAAAGGAGGATATTAAAGGGGTGCCTAGAATTATTTTGCAGAGGGGAATGTGTTGTAAAGCATGATCTTGTCATGCTCCAAGAGGCTTGTTTGGACTTTCATGGTTTGTTTTTGTTTTGTTTGTTTGTTTGTTTGTTTGTTTTCCTGGTATGATGTGGTTACTATGTAAAGAGTTGATGGAAGAAGTTAAAGGTTGTTTAGTCATATTACTGGAATGAATGAATAAATGAATGTGAGTAACAATACAGTTTTAGGGCTTGGTTACTGATTATAACTGAATGGCATCTATCAGGATATTGAATCAATATTCTGGGTCAGAGACTGCAAAATGATTGACTGCCAGTTTGATTCCAGAGCCAAGGTGGCCAGCAGAACAGGGGAGAAGTGTGTAATGCACAGACAAAAACTAGGAAGTGAATGAGTAAAAGAAAATACGCTCAAAAAATGCTTCCTTTGGTGGCCTGTTTTCTTTTTAGAAATATTCTACATATATGCAGCTGCCAAGTGGAGACCAACTGATTAAGAAAGGATAGGTTTCTGTTTGACTTAGTAGGAAATACTCTTTTTAAAAGACAGAAATTGTGTAAGCGTTTCCTACATCAGGAATCTGAGCAGATGAAATTATACTTCTGGATGATTCAGCATCAGCAGCTTTTTTGAGCTCTCAAGTCACTGGGACCTTTTGTCTTTGCTTGGAATATATTATATTAAATTTAACATATTTTGATATGTTAAGTTTTTGTTCCAGTTTCTCTACTTCATTCAATAATCATTTAATCTTTGTTTCCTTTGTCTTGCATTTTGTCTGTAAAATTCTTGAAAGCTGATTATCCTTGACAGTAACTAAATTTGTCTTAGTTTTTACCCATAGTGTCAGTCCAAATGCTTGTAGGGTTTTGCTGATACCATAAACATTTTTGTTTAGGCACCAAAATCCTTATTGGAGGTTGACAGATAATGCTGTCTCTGCCATCATACTTTCTCCAACATCTCAGTTTTAGATAGCTTTAATAAGTTTTCTCTTAGGGACCAAAAGCAAGAGATAAATGTGTTTATCCTCTTTAAAAGACTGGTCAGGGAAATTTCTCTGAAATACAATGAAATCTCATTTCCTTCCCAGACTTAGTGGTTCACAGTATTCAGACATCCAGCAGAAGGCAAAAATGTTAAAATGTAGTAATGTAGCACACCTGCTTTAATGTGGCTGATAGTAGCTGTATGGTCAGTTATGATCATATTTATTAGATAGTTTTTCTCCTCTGTCAGAATTCTGTGCTGCTTCCTTGTCAGAGAGACTTCTTCTGATGGACCTTATTAACAGAATATATTCTATTCTTTGATTAGAATTAGGTTCCATGATAGCTCTACCATTGTATCATTGCAAACTGTTCCTCTCTAGTGCTTCAGACCCTGCTTAGGCACCAGCAGGCTGATGGAGGTGATTCTCCCCCTCTACTCTGGGGCTCGTGACACCCCACCTAGAGAAGTGTTTTCAGGTCTGGGGCCTCCTTGTAAGGTTGGTGCAAGTCCAGAGGAGGGTTGTGTAAAGTATCTGGAGCACCTCTCCTGAGGACAGGCTGAGAGTTGGAGTCCATCCTGCAGAAGAGAGGGCTCCAGGGAGACCTTAGAGGACCTTCCAGTACCTAAAGGGGCCTACAAGAAAGCTGTAGAGGGACTTTTTACAGTGGCATGTAGTGACAGGACAAGAGGAAATGGCTTTAAAGAGAGCAGGTTTAGCTTAGATATTAGGAAAAAATTCTTTACTGTGAAGGTGGTAAGACACTAGAACAGGTTGACCAGAGAGGCTGTGGTTGCCCCATCCCTGGAAGTGTTCAAGTCCAGGTTGGATAGGGCTTTGATCAACCTGGTCTAGTGGAATGACCATTCCAGGGGGATTGGAACTAGATCATCTTGAAGTCCACCTTCAACCCAAGCCTTTCTATTGTTCTGTGTTGCCAATGACACTATGGGTCTGGCGAAAGCATTGCAGAATTTTCAGCAAAGGTAGAATCTAGTGGGTCTGGAAATGTATCCAGCTGCTTTCTTCAGTCCAGTGAAAATGGGAGCACTGCAGTTGACAGCAAGCTTTCTTGTACAGATCTCTGTCCTTCTGGAGCAGGGGCCAGAAAAATGACACTAGGTTCATTCACCAGCTCATCACACTGCCCTTGAGGAACTATTACAGCTCAACAGATTTATCAGATAGATTAATCTCCTACTCTCTGGTGATTACCAGTGATCTGTTTTGATGTTTCTTATTCTGGCACGTTTCCCACTGAAACCCTTTTTCATATTAAAGTGGAACTAATTAATTCTAGGGCAATACTGAATGGTTACTTTCAGGTTACCAGTTCAGCCAGTTTATGTCTGGATGCTCTAAGTTCCACTGAGATAAACCAATTGCCCAGACAGTGTAGTAAAGTTTCCTTGCTACTGGATATATCACCTTTTAAATAAGTGAGATCATAAGTTATAGTCTTAAGCATTTATTGTTCTGAGTTGCATGGTTTGGTTTTTCTGTCATGAAGATGTCATGTTTGTCTTTTACTGAAGATCACCTGTATTTATTTCTTCAGCAGTACTTGTAGGTAGACAGCATTCTTCTGCGCAGGGATCATAATCTGCCACGTGCTAATAGCACATGTCACTCTACTCCAGAAGTGGCATCATTGTGGTGACCACCTTTAAAACAGAGTATCTATCATATGATAGCAGCTGAGAGGCATGAGGGTGACATACAACATTGTACAACAATAAAGATGATACTGTGGGAATTATGTACAATCTTTAGTCAGCCTGTCCAAGCTCTTTTAGCAGAGACAGTAATATAGAAAATGCATTTATAGCAAAGTAAAAAATTAACCTGCCCTACTTCTGCAATTATCAAATAATGAAAACTTGTGATTTTCAGATAATCAAAATAATCACTGCATCCTCAACCATAAATCTTTACATTAAGGTGTTGATTTTTCATTTTTTTCTTTTCTTCTTTTTTTTTTTTGTAACCCAAGTGGATAAGATTTAATCCTGTGTTGAAGGTATTTTCCAGTGTTGTATTATTCTGACAGCCTGGCCTAAAGTACTAAAAATGAATTATTTCTCTCTAATTTTTGAAAATCAGCTTTTAAAAATATGATTATGAAAAATTTATCCTTTAATTAGTTCCAGAGAAAATTCCAGAGAAATTGGAAGATTTTACCAATATGAATCTTCTCTAAAGAAAAGCATTTTAAAAGAACCAGGTTGGAAAGCTGCTGTCTTGATTTCCAATCCCAAATTCAAGAAATTCCAATTTGTCTTTAGGGCAGGCATATTCTTACAGAAAACATGCAAGGTTTTACAGTGAATTATATACTTATTTTGCCAACTCAGTTGTGTGATATTCAATATCTTAAAGAATGAACTCCCTAGGATTAGGCACTTGGTAGCCTTGAGCACCTCTTTGTTCTCTCAGATTTTGTGCTTAATTGATTTGCTACTCATTTTTCAGGTTTTTTTGTTTTGTTTTGTTTTATTTTCATTGTCCTACCATTAATAGATTATTTTTTATTCTTTTTTATTCAAGCATAGTACACTTGGAGCTCTTAGCATATTTCTTCTTTATTAGATACTAGGCTGACAAAAGCCAACCCCAAAGGGGCTCTGCCATTTCCAGTTGTGTCTAAAGTAATCTCTATGCAGTTGTGAGCAGGAACTGTCCCCAAAAGCGCTGAGTTGATCCTTGTGACTGAGAAACTGTTACAGTGGTTTGATGGTTTGTCATAACTGAGTAGCAAAAGGACAGAAGGTCTTGAAGAAGATGAAGTATATGATCTTACAATTCAGTCAGCAGAAATAAGGGTATTCTAGGGAAAATTTAGATAAAGTGGGAGAGATTCAGTCATTCCTAATCTCCACTAGATTGACAACAGTGTTTCTAGGTTATGTAGCATTTGAGTCAAGGCAGGGTCTGTTTTTGCCCTCAGTTGTAAGGAAGCAATATACCCTAAGGTACCTAGCTCCTTCTCTAAAAGAACTAAAACCTGTATTCCACAAAGAGCTTGGATCATTTGGCAAAAGTGGTGACATTATATGTGGCTTTGTTGACCCTTACCCTTCTGGTATTATCCAAAACAATGGATATTTCTGCATTTTATCTCATTTCTCAGGTGATAGCCACTGTACTGTCTTATAGATTGCCTTGAGGTTGTTTCCTTGCTTCAGTGTGATCCAGCCCATTTTCCTGTTCTCATAACTTGTAAAAATGGCTATAGTCCAATAGAGGCTGGATAGTATCCTAAATCTCCTGGCAACACTGCTGGGAGAAGAGATCCAGTCTTTGTGCTTCTTGCATCTGGTGTCAGACTGAAGGTAAATAATAGCCCAGCACATGATCCAATGGGGAATCCAGCACACAGCTAATCTGAGGGACTATTCTGTGTTTTTGGGGTGATCAAGTATTCTCGAGGATTCACAGAAGGCAAGTTGGGTTGGAAGGGACCCCAAGCTTTTGTTGCAGAATATAACTAATTTTAAATTAGGTCAGAACAGTCAGAGTCTGATCCTGTTGAGATTTGACATTCTCCAGGTGTGGAGGTGCCCAGCCTCCCTTGGCAGCCTGTACCAGGGACCAGCAATGTTGACAGTGATATGTACTATGTCCTTTCCTTCAGCATGGCCACCAAACACATACTGTTTTTTCAGTATATAGATTTACGACATGGTGCATTTCACCTTTTATTGTCATAGAGGAACACTAGGCAGTAGGAAGTATATGATTTGAAGGTACAATTTTTGAAAGTACTCTTTTGGCCTGGGGTGAGGGTCTGTGTAACTATCATAGTGCACAGTGGTGAAAATCAGGCACCTCTGCCTCTGAGTGAATCACTTTGCTTGTTCTTTCTGGAATTGACACAAACAGAAAGGTGGAGAAAAACCGATGCATAAGCCGTAGTTATTTTCTGAAGGGAAATGATGGTAGCGAAACATATTTAGTATAGCAAAGAGATTGCCAAGGGAGGACGTTGTTTATTTGAGGTTCTTGAAAGCTATAGACATCAAGGAAGCAGAGAAATTCTCCAGAAGGGGACTTGGGGATGTTTCTAATGGTTCCAGAGAATTAATGGGATAATAAAATAATTAAGAAAGCGGGAATTTCACCCGAGGCTGTCAAATTTGACATAACTGATAGGAGGTGGAATTTCCTAGGTTATACTTGAAGAAGAATTAATTCAAGAAGTGTCAATTGGCCGATAAATCATTTCAGTTGGAAATGCAGAAGAGGTCTGTAGCTTGCACAAGAAAAATCTGTTTGTTTTTGTATGTGAAAAGATCACAGTGTGGTATGCCAAACTCTGTTTAAATGTTGGCAGAGAGGACTCTCTGAACAAAGACTGTTTCATCACTTTGAGCACAGGCATCTTGTGGATTACTGTGCAGAGTGAATTTTATTTGTATTTCAGTTGTTTTCTCTCTAATTTAAAAATGAATTTTCCAAATATTCTTTTTCTCTTTTATAATTTGTATTTTATTTTCTCAACTTCATGTTTTTCGCAAGCTAAAGTCAGCAATACGGCAAATACTTGGCTAAGAGCTTTGAGTGAATTGCTCTTGTTTCCAGACATCTTTATTGCTAACCTCTGTATTTAATCTTCCTTTTCTTCCCCTTCCTTGTTATATTTCTGTCATCCAAAAGAGGAGTTAAACTGGATGGGATATGGGATGACTCCTGCCCTCTGATTTTTTTTAAATGTTTTCTCTCTTCAGAAGGGCTGCAGTTGTTTTCATTTTGTTTCTGCTTTTTCAGATGAGAGACTACCACAAAGCATATCTGTGAGGGTGATCACTGGTTTTCTGTGCTGTGTGTGATATTCTGCAGCAGTGATAATACTATCAATGCAATGCTACTTCTATCAGTGAACTAAGAGTTTTGTTATTTCAGCTTCTTGTCTGTGTAGTTTTTCTGCAGTTTCTGTTGTGTCCCAGACTTGTGACAAGGGCTGATTTTGCCACTAAAGGGGATCAAATCACTGGTTGAGTTTGGAGGGAAGGTGATTTCCAGGCTGTTTTTACCTGGTATTTTACTTATGTCATTTTGTAGTAACTCGGAGAGCCTACTGGATTTTGTGGACTGTGCTGTGTTTACAGTTGGTGTCAGTGTTACCAGTAAGTAGCCAACAAGGCCACTGAGGAACAGGGGTGACATTATCAGTCATCTTTTCTCCTGTCTGGACTTGCAGGCAAGGGAAGTGCACTCACTTGTCTGAGCTGTGTAGGAGGTTATATGTGTACATAGATAAGAAGAAATTACCTTTATTTATGGGAAGAAATCCTTCTTCTATTTGGAACTGGCAGGCTAAGCAAAACAGTTGCAGTTGTCCTTCAGTAAATGCAAGATTGATGCCAGTCTTACCTCATGCAAACCTTTAAACAGTTATTGCCAGACAAGGTGATTTCTGTTCGCTGGCTGGTTGGCTGTCTTGGACATGGTTTCAACTGCTTCTTTGAAATTCCCATTGAAAATTTTTGGTTTTAAAATGAGGCAACATTTTAAAAATGCTCATTTTTGAAATTGCCCATTGTATTGGTAAGGTAGAACAAGTATTGGTAGCAATTTTGTAGCAATGGTTTACTTTTCATTTCCTTGCTGTGCAGTAGGATTCGTTCTCTTCTGTGGCATTCTCTTCTACTTGAAAAGCTTGACACTAAGTGGATATATATTTTTAAATATAGACTGGAAAGCTATTATTTTTTATTTAGCTTTTACTGTGTAATGGAATTTGTGACAAGGTTATTTGCTTCAATATAATTTTGTGTACTGATTAGTGTTCTTTGGAAAGGGCCTTGAGGCGTGTTGCTCGAAAGATGCTATATAAGTAGGGAATGGAAGGGTAAACGACCTTCATTTAAATGCAGTCAAGTAATCATTATCAAAGTTTTAAGCAATTTGAACTGCCTAACAGGAGGTATGATGACAATAATTGCCAATGTCCTTAAAGGACAGCTGTACCCATTTGATCACTGCCACATGCTTGAAGTTCATAAAAGGAAAACCACTTTGTGCAATCTCTATGTCGTATTTGAAGATAACTATTTTAAAAACAAACAAGCAAACCAGCCAGCTAATAAAAAAAAACAAATATCCCCAAAAAAACCTAAACAAAAAAACCTACCAAACAAAGAAAACCCAAAAGCCACCCCAAACCAACCAACAGAAAAATATGTATTTAAAAATGGCTTTTTTGAAGGTCTCTGCATGTAAATCAACAGAGTTTTAGCATACAGTAGTGTAGGTGCCTACCCCAAAAGGCACGAGTAACTGATAAAGTTAAAAAAGAAAGTGCATTAGGATTTAAATAGGAGTGAAGCAGGCAGTGCATATCAAAGAAGGAACGGAACAGTTCTGCCATGCAAGTGAAAGGAGTGCTGGGCTCTGCAATGTTGTTCTGAGCTTAATCTTTAGGTAACATGGGTCAAGGAAGTGAATTATTCTGAAGGACTGAGACAAAATGTATTCGTATTTCCATTTACACTTTTCCATACCCAGAATCATCTTGAAATATACCCCATATGGACGTCCATGCACAATCAAAAATGGATTTTACCATTTTCTGAAGTGCATATAGTGAAGCTTCTCCCAGCTTGGAACCAATAGTTTGTTTCTTAGTGTGGCTCTGTGCCAACTTAATATTTCCCATCTTTATCTTAATGTTCTTATCACTAGTCCCACCAGCTTTCCACAGGCTAAGAAGTGCTCTGTAACCATTCTGGGATGTATATAAAACACATAAAGGCCTAGGGAATCTCTTAAGTCTGGTCTGCTACTGTCACTATATATTATAATATAGAATGATAAAGTTGTGTCTTAACATGAGCTAATTATTTTTGTCCTTCAGGACTCCAGTTGGCTGTTCAATAGTGTTATTGCCCTGGGAGTTACAAATCTTCCAATCTTCAGCATAAAAATATTTATGGCTGTGTTATGCTTATTTGTTCTTGTGCCAGTGTTGTCTTTTTTACTTCAATAGTTCATCTCCAGTGTATATGCTTTGCTTATTATATTTTTACAGAGAGACATATTCCTATTCAGTCTTGGCAGAGTAGACCAAGCCAATGTCTTTATTCTCTGTGAAGGTGCACTTTTCATTCCCAGTGTCATTCCTATAGCCCTTCCTTGTCCTTTTTCCAGTTTGAATTAATCTTCCCTCAATAAAATCAAAACTACTGTTCTGGTGAGGTTTCACTCTGAATGACATTAATATACCTGGGAAAAAAAGCATCCTGCTTATATTCTGCAACTGCATAGTTTGTTTTCATATTTACATCTAATTAGTTGGTGAATGTGCATCTTCCAGTCAGATATACATCTTCAATCTTTATACATTTCAGAGTTTTTCTTCTTTGTGCTTAAGTGTCAACTTGTACTTTTTTCCCCCCCTGTTTCCTCATAGTTGATAGTACTACTTCCTCTTCATTACCTTTGCTTACTTGGACCATGCTATTTTACCAGCATGATATTATGATTTTTTTCTTTCTCCTGTTGGTATCTCCTAATTTTGTGTCATCTGCAGACTTCCACTCTGTGTTTCTGCTGATGTCATATTCATATTCAGTAATGAAGTTAGGGGAGTTTTGCAGACTGATCTATGGGGAGCTTCATTACCAAGTTTCATTCAGTTCATTAGATATCCTTTCAATACTGTCATTATATCCCTTTTAGTATTTCCCTAACTAATTTACAGTCCTTTTACTAATTCCTATTTTTCCAGCTGTGACAAGTTAACACACACCCACCCACCCACACACATACACACACATGTGTGTGTGTATATATATATATATGCTGACATGCACTTCGATGATTCAGTAATTTCCTTTGCTTAAAATCAGCCATATTATCAGAGAAATTAGCTTGGCATAAATTACCTTACATCAGCCATTGTGAGCTTCATCCCATTCTTCTGTTATATCTATATAAGTATTTAAGCATTGAATTAATAGAAGTATTATTGTCTGGATGAATTCACCTCTTGTGCCTTAAACACCACTGACTCCCCCTCAGTTTCTGCCAAGTCCCAATAAAAATTGTGGAGATTTAATGAATAATTTCTACGACTGCTCCAGCGCACTTCATTTTTCCCCCCTATGTCTGTTATTTTGACATGACCTGTGTGTTTTAGCCAACCTATCCCTTTCTATGTTTTCACAGTCTATAACGTCATCAGACACCCCTTTCTGTCTATTTTTGTTTTTCCTAAAGAACAAATGCATTTTGGTATCTGTGTTCCAGCCCTGCTTGATGTTTCAATATATTTTGCTTTCCTGCAATAGCTTTATTCATCGTGCAGCACTCCAGACTTTCCCATTTTGTTTAAGAACACAAGTAGCAGAGCAACAAACCTTTAAAGTATTTCTTACTGATTGGATCCAGTTCCCTAATGAGTCTATTCATGAACCATGCTATCTAATTGATGGTTATTTGCATCAACATTAGTGTTTACTTCTAGATGTCCCTCATATCCCCCCCCTCCTCATTCTTTAAGCCTTTATTGTGACCTTGTTTTCTTGATTTTTGAATCAAATCCAGATGTTGAAAATATGTACCTTTCCCAACAGTATTCCTTTCTTTTCTAGTTTGCCACAATATATATGCATAGATGTGTGCTCATTAATGAAGGGAGAGATCTCAATATAAATTTAGAGAAACAGTGTGTAGATGCAAATTGTATTGCAAAGGTAAAATTCAAAATTTGCCTTTCTGAAAAGTTTTCTTAGGTTTTTGATAGCTCTTTCTTTGCTTTGGATTTAACTTTTTTAAACTAAAATTCCAATGAAGACTTCTGAAAAATTTGGAATATGTCTCACTCTTTTTTAAGTTGACCTACCATGTATCTTACATGTGAAAAAATAGGTATCTAATACACAGGAAGTTGCCATAGATATTTCACTGTCATGACTAAATAACTTATTGTCAGTGAAATGCTTCAAAGTTTTGCTGTTCCTCTGGAGTCTCCCAGGCTACATCCATATAAACTAAGTGGAGCCAGGGTATACACTCAAGTGTGGACTCAAGATCACTAACCTCTCCGTTCTGTGCCACTTGTCCTCCAGGCAGGAGACTGGGACCTGGCCCACTTTATTTGTTAGTAGCAAACAAGTTATTTCTGAGGATAAATGTTTGCCATGTGACTTCCTATCTAGATGTCTCACAAGAAATATTTTTCCCCCACAGCTAGATGTAAGAAATGTTTCTTTTATTCTTAATTCGTAAGAATAACTGATAGTAATCATGGCAGGTAGGAAGTGTTTAGGATAAACATTTATGCCTGAGCTGTTAAGTTTTCCAGCCTTGAGCCTATTTGGATATTTATTGTATTGAGTTATTGTGTAGAATGGGGAGGAGCAAGGAAAGTCTGTTTTCCTGAATTTCTGACAGAGAGTCACTGTCCCAGGCTCTGTGTGAGTCCTTTAGACTAAGACTGTTGTTCCTGCATATCTGATGAAAAGACACTGTCCTAGTTTTCATTCTTTCAACATGCTCACAACTCTACTCCACAAATTTTTCATCCAAAGTCACCCTCTTTGTACCTTACAGTCTTTTTACCATGAGAAAAAGTGCTGCTGTTCTCTCTGGACCATCAGGAAGCCCTCTTCTCTGTCCTCTTGAGGAGTGAAACTATCCTGTTCTAAATGAACAACTGCATGGAGAGGGAGGAAAAAGGAACCTAGTTTAGAAAAAAAAAAATAAAAAAAAAATAGGATGTTTCTTTGAACCAAACAGATTTTGCTTCAGCCTCCTGAGATTTTCTTACCACTGTTTTCCAATGAAGCTGTATTTACAAGATTATTTTGGCATCAAAACTCAGCTGCATTTAATTCCACTGCATTGCACTTTTGTTTCTTTGAGCAGACATTGATGTGTATATCAGCTCTACAGAGTTCTGAAAGAGATTTAAGAAACAAACATCATAAA
Source organism: Cinclus cinclus (assembly GCF_963662255.1). Classification (NCBI taxonomy): domain Eukaryota; kingdom Metazoa; phylum Chordata; class Aves; order Passeriformes; family Cinclidae; genus Cinclus; species Cinclus cinclus. Next base: position 11,781,248 of record NC_085054.1, read on the forward strand.
ACAAACATGTCAGTAAAAATTCAATTATAAGTCAAAATGTCTTGTAGTTTAGATTGAAGAAAAAGAAAGAGAAAGCTAACAAAAGAACATATGTATATTTTTAGCCACAAAAAGGATTTTATACATTTTCCATGCCACAGTGCTATATTATCTCATATAATAGGTGAAAAAAGAAATGCTGCAAAGAGTAACTTGTATGAGGATGTTTTTTTACATAAAGCTAATTAACGAAGACAGTTCAGATGCTTACAGAGATAACATAGGTAATTTTAGTAAGAGAATTGCAGAAAAGCAACAAATAATTAGAGTAATGATGAAATTCTATGACTCCACTGGGGATATCTTTTTTCAAAAAGAAAATAGCCTTATCCAAAGCTGAAAACTGTAGAAATGGAAAGCAAAATTTTAAAATTACTAATAGACCGAAAGTCTATGCAATGCCACAGCAAATTTCATTCATGCCCAAATAGGTTTTGGAGTCTCCTTCAGTGAAGATGCTCAAGAGCTGTCTGGATATAATTCTGTGCCGTGTGCTCTTGGGTGACCCTGCTTGGCCAGATGATCCACTGTGGTCCCTTCCAACCTGACCCATTCTGGGATCCTTCTTCTTTTGAGTTCCTGTATTTGAGGAGATTCATTCTATAGTGAGAAACTTTTTAGTGTCTTATTTACTACTTTTGCATCTTCTGATATATTTAGCAGCACTGCAGATAGAGGTAAGATAAATACAATTAGAATTTTTTCACCATTCTCTCTTTTGATACATATGATTACAACGCAACTATTCTCTTTGCTTCACCAGGAGGTGCCTCTGAGAATTACCTTGTTCAAAGCTACGGTTCTTGATTTCAGGTTGAGTAACGGTGTTTTCAATGAGAATCTGGTGATGATCTTGAGAACTGACCACTAGGAACTGCAGTTGTTCCTTAGTTTGTACTTGTCCTGGGAAAGTAACTGCTATATTTCTATTATCTTACTTAGACATTAGGCATAATTTTGACTTTATAGAAGGCATCAAAAATGTTGAACACATAAATATGCTTCATTTAAATCGTAAGTTACTTTGTTGAAGCTGAGTGTATGTTTTTTCCTGGTAGTAAACTGTGTGATAAGAGTGCAAAGAAATCTCAACCTCGTTCTCTATCTTGGCCAAATCCTTTCAAAGACTCAATTGTAGTATGAGTAAGGTAAGCGATGCTTTGAACTGATGCAGTATTTCTCACTAGTGAGGGGAAAGTGAAATTAAACAAAGTATTTTTCCTGTGTAAATCTCGTAATATTGCAGTTATAATGTAGATGTCATGAATCATCAGACAAACAAGTCTGTGAAGTTGCTGTGTATGAAACAAGTTATCTTATTTAGCCACATGTTGAGACTAGCTCAGTTTCTTCCTTGCATGTGGTATTTTACCTAAGCAGTAAGTTAATTTGAATACATAAAGTAGTAAACTGCTACCTCTTGGAATCAATTTTACAGAGACATTTAGTCAATGCTGTTTGGAAAGAATAAGTTCAATGTATGCTGTCATACATGAATAACATCTAAGTTATTTTCTGGACCAAACGCATTGAAGCATTAGTGTACACTTCTTTTCCTGAAGTGTCTGTGAGCGCTTTCCTTTAGATTGTATCTGACCATTTCTGTGATAGGCTAGCTAGTGCATGGATGGCTTTTATGTGTGAGTGGCTACATTTTATATTACTTAGAATAAACAAGGTTACATCTTAATAATGCTTTAATAGGGCTTTCATTGATTATGTGTCACTCCTGTTAGTTCATAGGAGTTTCTATTAAGCATTTACTTGGGTGCATTTTCTGTGATTATGGCAAGCATTCAATGGTTGGACCTTGTTCATTGTCTCTATTTAGCATTATCTCCTTTTTTATCTTTATACATCTGTGTGCATGAAGTGTTATTTCTCAAGGAAGTTTACAACAGTGATAGGAATATTGCATTAAAAAAAATGGAAGGAAATTTGTGCCCTGTTACAGATCATACTGATAGATATGCATGCCTGTTTATTTGAGAGAATAATTTTTTCTTAGGCATTCACAGTCTTTTTAAATACAGCATGCAGTGCATCAGTTCTATCAGATACTGTGTGTAATGTGTTCACATAAGCCTCTCAAGGCACAAATCTTCAATGGACAGGAGCTGGTTTATGTTCTAGGCTTTCTAAACACTGAACTAACTATACCGACTGTATCAATCTGATAGTTTGGGGCTAGAGTTATAAAACATATAAGTGCAGGGCTGTATGAAAGGTGAGATCTTTGTATTTGAATTTTACTTGAATTGATCCATAAAGTTATTTTTAGCAGTTACATTCTCATAACATCTACATAATCTGGTTTACTCTAATCTGATTTTTCCAAGCTTTTTAAGCAGTGCTGAAAATTACTTTAGGGAATAGATTTGCTTTCAAACTGAGTTTTCAGAATAAAGTTCGGGTCATTGTGTTCCTTAAGAGATTGGCTGAATGCCACTAATAGTATGTTGTGACTGTTTTTAAACCTGACAGTTGGCTACAATACACTTGAGTAACTTCCAGTTTTATTGTCAAGCCAAGGTATGATTTCAGTAGAGATGGTATCTGGCATCCACAGAAGATATTATCACCAGTTAGAAATAAGATGCAGTTCATCAATTTTTGCAGGTTTACTCATTAGGTTGTGCTCTGCATTTGAATTAAGTTTGTAAAAAAATTATTTTAAAATGTAAGTTTGCAGTTTAGAAGCCTTTGAGGTGTGACATGAATATCAATATCAACAAAGCTCGTGGAGACATTCAGTATCCCAATTTTGGAGATGCTTTAAAAAATGTTTTCAGATTAAGATAATTAAAATTCAGAATTAGTCCCATTGACCTGAGGAAAAAACAGATTTGTAGACAAAGACAATGTCCTTTACTAGATTAGTTGTTCTGGATGGAAGTGTTGAAGAAATACTTGCTTAGCATCTTTTTTTATAAAAGGCATATTCAATACTACCATTACTTATTGTGTAATACGGATGGAGTCAAAATGAAATTCAGCACCAGCACATTCCTGGTTGCTGAGAATTGCTAAGTGAAGAACACTACCAATATATAAAGTGTCACTTCCAAATCTAGTTTTATAAACACCTCTAGAGAATCATGCCATTGCACAGACAACAAGCCTTTGAGATCGCACCTTCTCAGGCAGTTCTGTGTCTTCCTAGTTCATTTTAGATTAACAGAATTAATGGGATGACATTTTTATCATGTCTTACTTCTCAAATGTTAACACTTGCTTAACTGTGGGCCATTGATATTCTTTTTCCCTCTGGTTTTTTTTTTAGGTCTCTAAAAATTTGCCATTTCAAATTACAAAACTCCACATCGCTTAAAGCATGTACATCTTTCTTTTTTCCCCTTACAAAATTTCATTATTATAGAGTAAGATGTTAGAATGGTGAATCTACACAGATGCATATGAATAACAAACCTGATTCTCCCCTGACATGTCCATTCATTTAAATAAAATAGTGCTGCAAGACAGTTGGATAGTTGGGTCTAATAGTAAACTACCATGCTGTAGCTGTGTTTATAAAACTTGTGAATTTGAGCTGTACTATGGAGGTCTTCAAAACATTAAACATTTGTGAACCAATTTATTCAAACTCATGAACATCAAAAGTCAAGATACTTAAAGTTGTTAAAGAGAGCAAAAGATGCAGATGTAGGTCCATGATGAGGTTTTGAAAATCACTGGTTTGTGTCCTGAGGTGATATGTGTGATCTTGACTCTTCAGGAGCGGTGAGCCAGTCATTGCATGGAGGGATGGAGGGTGCATTTAGATATAAGTACCCGACCTGATGATTTACCAAATGAGATCTTTTACTCTAAAGTGCAGCCAACCTCCTGATGCCTGCCTGTGGCTGGAGTTAAAGGGGAGGAGCAGAATTCAGGGACTGATCTCCTCCATGACTGAGTTTGATTCTGCCCAGCTTTTGACATTGGCACAGCCAGGACCTGAAGGACTGCAGGCTGAGGGGGGGACGTCTTGGTGGCAGGGGCAGTGTGGCTGACCAAAAAATTATGTGAAATAATACAGAAGTCTGACTTGCTGTTATGGCAGAGTGGAAGTTGTTGGGGTGCAGTTTCTGATGTGGAGTGAGTTAATGGTGGAGATGAGGTGTTTATGCACAAATCCAGGTATGGCTCTACAAGCCCATGTCTGGCTGCCATGTGCAGCAGCAACAGCAAAGATGGTCACGCCTCCCATGTTACAGAAATGCATTAAAATTTATAGTATTTATTTGTAAACTCACAGATCATGTGCCATACCGTGTAAAGTGTGATTTTTCTTTTTTTTTTTTTCCCTTCTGGTTTAATGTTCAGAGTTAGTGTCATCCTAATTAGTTTCCACTGACAGAATAAATATTGTTCCATCTGTGCACTATTACTGTCAGCAACTGAAGGTTTGAAACACTTGAGCAGTGGATGTCAAGTAGTCTGTAAAGGGACTGGAAAGCAACTCATTTTGGATTATTTTGCATATATCACCATTCAGAAGGAGGTTATGGGAGCAATTCTCATCTGTACTGCTATCATCCCAAAATTATGCCAAAATTTTCTTCCCTTTTTTCAACAGAATTTATTTGATAATGATCATGAATAATAAAATTAAAGGATCTCATGCCTTATGACAACATAAAAGCCTTTTTAAAAATTTTTTACAAGTTTGTAAATATGTTTTTAAAGGGAAACATCTATTACCAAATGGTGACAGTGGGCTGGATGAACTAATATCCTTATTTATTAGACATTACCGAAACAAGAGGCAGAGCAACCTGTCAGGAATCTTCTTTCTTTTTCCTGTGCACTTTATCACATAAAAGAAAATACACATTTGTAAAAGGTAACACTATTTAAGCCTTATTCCTGGAAATTTATTTGGCTGTGATTAAAGCAAAATTTAAAAGCAAGTCAACACTTTATTTAGAGTTCATTTTGGTGTTGTTGTGGAGGGCTTTCAAAAAACTAGTCAGGCAGGAGAAACAGGCACATAGACTTCTCTGTAAGATGTATATCTGACTTCAGGCTGCAAGTCTGTCTGACATTGAAAATACTTCTTGTGAGTAATAATCCTTTACTTAATGTGATGGAATTTTTCCAGTTCAACTTCTTGTAGCTTGATTAAACAAATTAATTTTTACATAATTGGAAATCAGCGCAGCTCTTCATAAAGTTGTTGCTCAGTATTTAAAAAATAGTCTTAGAAGAACATTGACATCTCAGCTATTTGAAAGAGACAAATCCCAGCAGCATCCGTAGGAAATGCTATGGACTATATAAATCCGATTACCCAAATTCTTTCTTAGCTGAAACAGAACAATATGTTATGCTATCTATGAAATGTATAGCTAATACCCCCGAGTAGCCAAAAATATTCAGTATCTGCATATTATACTAATGACTAAAGCTGCCCAATCCCTTTAGTTATCTTTTCTTTTTCTTTAATTCTCAGCAACGTTAGTGGTAAATGTAAATATTTCATTAGGAATTCTATAAGAAAATTTCATTTGCATAAGGTCGTTATAGTCAAAAAGCATGCATTCAGCTTTGGACAGTAATTGACTGTAAACCTAATTTTCAAACCTATAGAAACCTGTGCAGAATTCCTGGGGTGTGTTTGGGGTTTGTTTGTTTGATTTTTGGGTGGGGGTGGGGGTGTGGGGAGTGGTTGTTGTTGTTTCTTTGGAGTTTGAGTGGGTTCTTTTGGTTTTTTTGGTTGGGTTTTCCTATACATTTAAGTTATGACATGTAAAAAAAAAAAAAAAGATGCACCTGCTCCTCTGTGGTTTTTAATGATGCGAAATTGCACATTTCACTTTGAGTATCTTGAGTTTTCTCTGATAAAGAATAAAACTTTTGTATACATAAAGGAGGAAAAGCTGCATTTATTGGGAATTTAACAATTCAATCGTCTTTACTGGAAGCTTGTGTTATTTTTTTAATAAATACTGCTATCTAGAGTCAATTATATGGCAACTTAAAAAATTAGAACTTGTAAAAAAATGGCCTTAGAGAAATGTTATTCTACATCATGTTGAAATACTTAGACTTTTGTTGTACTGAAACATATGTTCTTTGGGTTTAAAAAGAGCTGAAACCATGGATATTGGCACAATTAGGAAATTACGTTGTGTCATTGATTGATAGGTAGTTGAATGAAAACAAACTGAAAGGCTTGTAGAAGTAAATATGTATTCTACTGCTTAGACAAATGCTCTTGTGTTTACCTGAGTTATAGGAGAGTTACGGAGGTGAGAAGCACCTTTCCTTTCCGTGTTCAGTTTGTTCTTGTCAGTGTTTTCACCATGCAGTCAGTCATAAGCAGAAGAACAGGCTTACCCTGAAAGAGAGAGCAATTTAAAAATTTCACAATTTCACAACTTATTTGCGTCATCTTTACACCAGAAGCAAACAAGTGAACAAATGGAAACCCATCAAAATTAAATATGTGCTGAAAAGGCATGCTGGCCTTTAATGTTGACTGTCTGGTGAGGACCCCTTTTTTAAAACCAGTTTCAGTAACCAGCTATGCCAAAGAGATGCTCATCTCTGAGAAGTAATTTAAAGGTTATAATTGGACAAAGGCATTTTTATTATATTTAAACCATTTTGTTGATTCTCCCCCCACAGTTTTTTTCTCCCCATTTATTATGTGCTCCCTAAAGGCCTCCTACACATTGAAGTCCACAGTGAAACTCACTAGTGGGGATGAAGCAGAGAAGCCACTGCAGGACTCCCTGTTTCAAAGCTGAACCAATATTCACCATTGACACATTCATTCATCTGTGCAGGGTCATTGGAAATCCTCTTTCTCTAGTTTTGCCTTCCCTTCAGGGAGCAATGCTTAAAAGAGCAAACCCCTGGTGTGAGGAGATAGAAGAATTCTCAGCGTGGCCAGTGGTGCCAGGAATCGAATTAAAGTTGTCCATTTGCAGATGACTGTATACTCAGCTCCCAGTGTATTCAGCTGTGGGGCTTGATGCTGGCGTTTTATTTGAAATGTTGATGATGACACTTGGTTGTATGAAAAAAAACTGGAGGCCAAAATATTTTCTCAAAAAAAGAGAAAAAATGCTGAATTTCAAAATGTGCATAGTTCCTGCTGTTCCTTTTAGGTCTGGAGGTCGTTAAGGATCACATGCCAGGGAGGTAAATAATTACAGAATTTACTTCTTTGGGTAATTTAACACTTGTCACTTACTCTGCTATTGTTGACATCTCTATTTTGGCATAAATCAGATTTTGACATTATTAAACCTGCAATTTTGTTTTTCTTCACACGCATTATCTTTTCCATGTGAAAGGCACTGGGGAGACATGGGCTGCCATGAAATCTGAAATGCCTGCAGTCAACTCAAAGAGCACCTCTTTATTTCAGTTTCATTTCCTGTTAATAGAGATGAACTTGGTGCACATTTGGGCACATTTAGAAATTGTCAAACAGAGATTCTGTAAAAGGAGTTCTAAGAATTTAAAGAAGTCTCTGTCAGTTTGGAGGATGAAAGGATAAGCATAGTTAACCATTTGGTCACCTGCCCAAGTTCCCATCCCAGCAAACATAGTCCCTGCACGTGTGGGTGGCGGAGGAGTTGTCGCGGTATATCCCTGTCCTTCGTGACTGCTAGAAGGTTTAATTCTTGTGACTAATTTCAAAGAAATCTCAGGCAAAGGGTATTTCTGTGAATAACGGTGGCACGATCTGCCACCAACATAAATCGCAGTTTCTTCAAGGAGCATCAGGAAAGGAAGGTGGAAGAAAGAGTTGGAGGCTACAAATTACACCACTGCCTAATTATGCAGCTTTATTCATATGACTAACGAGTTATCCACATGCATGTTAGATGCACAGAGGCCTGAATTATAGACATTCATAACAACTTGAAGAAGGGAGCCGGGGAACTGTTTAAACAATTTAAATTCTCTGTCATAGCAACTTGTGACTTTAGATAAAGTCATCCCAGAAATACAGATTAAATTTTCCTTTTCAACTAAATCACACAGGTGGTATCTTTATGCAGTGCATATAAAAGTAAGCTCATTGTTCATCCTGGATCCAGCACTTCTATACCCAAGTATGTTAGGTGTTATAAAGAGGTAACATTACAGTGAGATATTTTAATCTAGTTGAATGACCTTACACAAGGGGAAGCGATTTTCCAAGAGGGGCAGCACAGTAATGAGGGTGAGGTGTGTCCTAAAACGCCCCAGAGCTCATTCTAGCTTATCAACTACTGCTACAATTCCTAATTTGTGGGGCACTTGTGCTTTTTCTGGGCAGTCTATCATTTAAAGTGCTGTGAGAGACAGTTTAATCATTTTAAGAGTATGCTGTGTAACTGATCTTAGAAGTGCCCAGTACTCACCAGAGATTTATTGAAAAAACATTTCTACCATGACTGCCTTTCCTTTGAAAATAGTCAAAATATTAAAAAAAGCAGTCATGCTCAGCAGCAGTTTTCATTGATGCATTTAGAGTATTCCTCCTCTTTAGCATCCAGACCTTTTTTAAGAAATGTCATCGCTGGTTATCCTCAATACAAAATGCCCCATCAACCCTACCTTGGTGCAACCTTACCTCTTAAATATCAACCCATGCCCCATAACCATTTGTTATCAAGTACCTTTTCGTTCAGTCATAGCAAACTCAGATTATTTTATAGAATGAAAACAAATGGATAGGACTCAAGGCAATTTTTAGTAAATCAAATATAGGATATTTACTTTAAATGTTTTGGATGCATTCTTGAAAAGGTGACAAAAGATTTTTGCATAATAACGTGCCTAGATAATTATGTGCCTAATGAAAACCATGAGAAGTTAAAAAAGAAGAAGACACAAACAGCTAACAAAAAAAAAAGAAGTTAGGCCGTAGGCGAATTTAAATTTTCCTTTACTTTAGCTTCGTATTTAGAAAATACTTGAGTATAAAGGTTCTGCCTCATTTTCCTGTCATTTGTGGCCTGAAGTTTCTAAAGTCCTCATAAATGTGATTTTCTTGTTCCTGCTGTCTGCTTTACTCTTTATTCCCAATATTAACTATATCTTCAGAGCAGCTAAGAATATGGTGGGTTAGGTATTCACTTGTCACTTAGCAAGTGCACTGACATAGGCTGAGATGGGATTTCTCAGCCAATGTCGCATGAATTTCACAAGCCATTGGGACTGAGTGTGTTGAAGGGCTGTGCTCTATCTGCAGTTAAATTCCTGAAGTGAGTGGCAATCACCCAACCTGGCCTTCAGTACATGAAGAAACCAGAAACAAGCTTGATAGGTGGTAGGAACAGGATGCTGCTTTGTTCACTTCAAAAACCTTTGCTGTCCTATTTTCTGACCACCCTTTAGCACTGCTGCTCTTGATTTGGCACAGCTTTAAGTTTGAGATAGAGGACAGTGCAGAAATGCATGTAAAGAACTGAGGAATGGGGAAGAGGAGAAGGAGGTCATGCATGTCAGATACAGGAACAAAGATGCATCTGAAAGATCTGTCTGAGATCTCCTATCTTGTTGCCAGTGAATAAACTCTTAACATGGCTTGAGTATAAAGGGAATTAATGTTTTTTGGAGGTTTTTTTAAATATTTTTTGTTAAATAAAACTATATCATTCTCTAGGCAGAAATAATATTGCAGTATATTATAGTGGAGCAGGAAGATTGCTGAAAAAAGGATCACTTAGAATTTCTCAAAAGGATATGTATTCAGGATTGCAGTTGATGCAGTCTGTACTGGGATAGCCCAAAACATGCGGGTGCTTTTCTGTTTGTGTGATTTTCCTGTGTGTTAATTCTGGACTAGGCATTGAGCCATCACTAGAGATAAACATAATCTTTGCTCTGTGAGGGGAAATAAATCTATGTGTACATTTATACATATGTATATGTGGAAAGAGAGAGAGATTCTCTGAATCAAAGCTTTATAATTCTTCTCTTTAAAATCCACATAAAATACACATACAGAATCAAAACTCTAATAGTGAGGAACATATTTCCCATCTCATGCTGCAGGGCATAAGCTAATCTGCTGCAGAGATCAGGCAGGAACCCCCCTTCAACCCTGTGTTCTTTTTCATTACACGACTGGCTGTTTGCATTATGTTTTTTATTAGAACTTGATTGTTTAATGACAAAGATGCAGAGTTATGCTAAAATAAATACAAAGCTCTATAGTGGAGAAGGAGAAAATGGACTCAATGAAAAATATAGACAAGGACTGCTAGATTCTGCTGCTCTCACCTCAGTCCCTCCAAAGCCTGCAAATGTGTTCCTCACTTACACATGCATTTGTTTAGTTAAACCCCATCCCCCAGAAAAACCTACAGCTGTGTTGTATAGGGCCTGGTGGTGTTACTTTTGCTTCCTTCATTTCATAAGGAGATATTTCCATAAGAAATTTCAGTTAGGAAGGTTTGGTACTAGACTGCCTTTAAAGAAAGATCTGCTAGGTAAGTCTGTGTGTTTAAACCAGTCTGAAATGCAGGGAATACTGTCTTCCTTAAGATAAAAGATTGCAGTTCTGTTGGACAAATGTTCTCATCTACTGCAACTTATCTATTATGTAGCGTTTGTAAATGTGTTATAATAGAATAGTAGCCTTGGCAGTCTGCAGAGTTAGTTTGTGCGCAGTTATTCGGACAAGTGATTGCTTATATTGAGTTTATTTTTGGGTTTGGGGTGGTAGGGGTTTGTTCCTTTGAAAAAGCCTGGAAAAAAAAGCCCATGCAGAACACTAAGTGAAACAATTTCAAATGGTATTTCATCCAAGCTGCTTTCTACTCCACAAGAAGAAAAAAAAAAATTACAGAATGGTTTAGGTTGGAAGGAACCTTAAAAATCACCTAGCTTCAACTTCTCTGTCATGGACATGCCATGCCCTTCCACTAGAGCACATTGGTCAAAGTGCATCCAACCTGCCCTTGAAAACTTCAGGGCTGAGGCATCCACCGATTCTCAGAGTAACCTGTTCTAGTGCCTCACCAACCATCGCTGTAAAGAACATCTTCCTAATACCTAATCTAAACCTGTCCTCCTTCCTTCGAAGCCATTCCCCCTTGTCCTGTCACTACATGCCCTTGTAAAAAGTGCCTCTCCACCTCTCTCGTAGTTCCCCTTCATATACTGGAAAATCTCTGTAAAGAGAGCACCATAAAGAAGAGAGAACAGAAATCTGAGGTGTTCTGTACTCAGAGGTACCCTTGAGTGGTACACTGTTTATGGTACCTTTTGCTGAAGGGCAAATTGTGGTTGATGTTGGGTCCTAGTTGGAGAAGGTGAGTTGTAATACTCTTAATTTAATTGATAGAGAAGGAAGTGTCTATGCTGCTGTAGGAGGTGTAGAAACTGAGTCTCGTTTCTGCTGTTTATGCTGTCCTGTGCTGGAGTTGCTCTGTCACAAGCCACTCCAGGGCTCAGCTCTGGTTTTGATGTCAGCAAATATTCCCACTTGAGCTGTCGTCTTCTGCTTGGCCCTGTGGAGAGTCCTCAACCTCCACACCATGGAGGCTCTAGTTGATGGCAGCACCTTAAATATATGGGTGTTAAGGTTCTTCTCACTTATCCTCTTTATAGGATGCTGCTGCTCTTTCTGACCAATTCAATGTTTTGAGGCAAATTCTGCCTGGAGTTCAACCTGTCCCTGTAGCTTCACCTCCTTCCTTGACTTCCTACACTTTTGCAGTTTCTTATGCTAGTCCATACTCATGTATATATGACACAGCATCTCAGTGTAGCAGCCTGGAGTGGTGTAAAATTCGGTACATCCTAGTTCTTCAATGGAAACTCCACTAAAAGTCAAATCAGACTTTTGTGATCAGGCTAAGCAGGCTTAGAGATACCAGGAGGAAAAGTCTCAATTTCTTTTGAAAATCAGGCATTGTTTGAGGTCAGCATCTTAGGTGAGCAGACTAGTATTTTGTAGACTTGATAAAATATAGAGGATCTGAGGCAGAAAAGTGGTTCTCTAACTTACTGTTGTTGTTTTTGTGGTAGTGTTAGGCTAAGGAGGGAATGCACTGAAGGTTCCCCCCTGCTTTAATTTTGTGTTAGGAATAAGAAAGGATGGTAACCATAGCTTTATAATGATGCCTAAAATACCTCCCCTGGATGCTACATTTCTGTCAACCCCAGTTTTAGACTACAAAAAATATCATAATGTATGATATTGAAGGACTTGCTGATGAACAATTGATGCTTCAGAGCATCTGTGCTTAGTAAAATCAACAGTACAAAATGCATATTATGCATCTTGGACCATCGGGTTGTCACTCACAAATGATGTGAAGTTTAATGCATTATTCACAAGTACAAGAGGAGGCAGTCTAAAGCAGTTGTGGAGTCTGTTATTTTCTTTTATCGTATTTTATGTTATGTTATTTTGCAAAGAGCAGAAGCTAAGTATGTGACTTAAAGGTGCAGAGTTTGGAATTGCATGATAGGATAAGCAGCAGCCACACTAAAAATGTTGGATCTAAGTAAAATTCAGTTTAGACTTAAGAAACTGGAAAGTATTTTGATCTTAAAGCTACAAAACCCATCTGGGAATGAGTTAAGGGTGTGTTGAGATTTTTTTTCCCTTTTTCCACTTTGTAGTGCAAAGAAGCACATACCACAAAATCAAATGAAACTGGCATTAATTTGGTAGTCTCAGGTCTCATTGTCCTATTGATTCAGAAAGCTGCAAACAGATACGGAGGCTTAGAGGCTGCATTTAGGGCTGCTGAAATTTGGGGCTCGGGTATAAAAAGGATGCAGTGAGAGCACTCATTCAGTAAGGAGCCCTTCTTAACATGCAATTCCAATATAAAAATCTTGATCCAATAGAACTGATTTTCATAATTTTGTTGGTGGTTTTATTATTGATTACTCATGTTTATGCACTTCTTTCCAAAGTCTTGGCTGCCAACACAAACCTTATCCAGCAGAATCTCTAGTAAGCAAAACAACATTTGCATCCCTATGTATTTCTTCTAGTGGGAGAGAAAAAGGTTGTCTTGGTCGCTTCTTATTGATAACTTTAAATATTATGTCAAGCTGAAATCAATCGTATGAGAGAGCAGAAGCTATTCCTCAAGATTCACTCTGGATATTTAATTAGCTAGAGTTTATACATGCAATTTGTTTTCATTTTTGCCACTTTCAGCATTTGTTAGGTAGTAGTATTGATGCGACTAGTGTGGCAAGGTGTACATCTAGTTAAATTGAGCCTTCTATTGATGAAAACTTAGCTTTTGTGGGTCGCGGTCTTTTATGAATAATATATGTCACAATATTACATTTTCAGACCTATGATGTTCTTTACATTAAGAATTTGGGGGGCTTTGGTGCTAAGTAGGTATTAGGACAATAGTATGTGAAATGTAGGAAACCCAGCATTAGCTATATATGTGCGTGTGTGTAAATATATATACATTAATTAGATATCCATAATTTTATTTTGAAACCAAGCAATTTGCTGTTTTTTCTCAAGTATTTTCAGCTGTTACCATGGACGGAGAACTGACAAGTGTTTTTTCAAGGATCTCCTGTTGTTGGCCATTTTTGTTCATTATTATTCAGCTGGTGACAACAACATTTATGATTTGTATATTAATGACTGGAATTCTTAAGAGATTGAAGAGCAGTCAAATAAAGCTGGGTGGGATTAACTTTAGGCATGCTTTGTGGTTGATACCAGACTCGCAGTGGTCTATACATTCCCTAAATACTCTCTGATTAAGTATCATTTATGGACCTAATTCAGCCTCGCAGTCTTTTAAGCAGTTTTAAAATTTTCTCTGGAAATATTGAATCCCCACTCTTTTCAAATATATTTTCACAGGGAGGAAAGTCTATATTGCAATAAATATCTATCATCACAGCTAGCAATTCCTTGAGCTTAATTATGACACTACTAAATGTGAAAATCTATTCAGTGCTAGGAACACTTTTCACATTACATTCACGCTAAAGATTGGCTGTTAAGAGCTCATTACTGGTAGTTTTCTAAAGAGCGGTTTATTAAACACTGTTACCTAATAAGCATCTTTGGTGGTGCAAATTGCTGAAAACAGTAATGAGTCTGATTAGACTTCATTTCAATTACGACAGCTTGTCTAGCAAAAAAAAAAAAAAAGAAAAAGAAAAAAATGGGGGGGAAGAAAAGAAATCTCTCCTTGATGCTTTGGAATCTGGCTACAAGGCATTAGATGGTTTAAAAGGAAAATGCCACCTCTGTGTTTCCTTTCCACAGTTCAGTAATGAATAGAGAGCTGTCCAAGTAGCCATCCAATTTAACACATTGGAAAACTAGATGGGCAGCATTAGAAGCACAATCCTGTTTGCTTAAAAATTCTACAAAGGCTTTTCAGTTAGTATATCTAAATAGGGTCATATTTAGGTTTCCTCTGCTTCCCTTGTGTAATAATATAAAACTGTAAGAAGAGAGAAAATTAAAATGATTCACTCCTACATGCTTTACAGAGGTTATGCATTCCTCTGATTAGTGTAATGCACCTTTCAATTGTTATCTGTAAATCTTTTACAGATCTGTAAATTTTTTACGTGCAGTCACAGAACTCTCACAGCATTCACAGTACCTCATAACCCAATCTGGTCTTTGTTTTAATTTTAAAAATTATTTTTCTGGAGTAAAATCGACTTTTAATAAATGTGCAGTACTGATATCAGATACTTCAGTGACTATTCTATTTGTTTATGAACTTGTTTAATTCTTGATGCTAAGTGTGTTTAATTATATTAGTGCTAAGCACTCTTTAAGTAGTTCCTGTGTGCTACTTACACATTCTGGATGAAAAGAGAAGTGTTAATAGAAAATATAATTTAAGCTTATAATTGCTGAATACTCAGTAAGATTCTAATGTTCCTGTTGATAGTGTATAGCATTTTTAATACTAAATCCGTGTGGATGCACTTTTCTAATATTATGTAATTCAAAATTGGATGGAAACTTCTCTAACTAAAACACTCCAATAAAGTATGCCTGGAGAAATAGCAGAAGGGGGATGCACAGGGAAGAATGCAGGGCATCCTCCTGAAAGCAGTTTGTTGGACTGGTGTCTCAGAATGTGCCTGAAATCAGACACTGTCCAGTTTGGAGCAAATTTTAGGAAGGCTCACATTCAATAAAGTTTGAATGCCACCTAATTAGATATAGGAAATGAATCAGAAACGGAGCTAGTGCAGTGAATATCAGAACTCTCCATCAAGATTTTAATGAAATATTTTCTGTGATGAGTTTTTATTAAACACACGCCCCAAACACTGGTGAATAAGATGTAATTTGTGTAATTAACACATTTTAATGTGGTACGTTTATCTCCTTTGCAATAAATTGTAAACTTCAGTAGTTCTTCTGACTTCAAACCAGAGAAGTGACAGAAGAATCAAGCCCATGAACCTGTGGTCCCCAAAGCCCTTTTCGGCTTCTTTTTGTGATGTTATCTTTCCACCTTGTTTTTGAAATTCTTACAGTTAGCTGTTACATATTGTATTTATTTTGTGAGAGGGCTTTCATTAGCGTGCATCATCAAACATCAAGTAAAATAGTGGGGAGGCGAGGTGGGGGGGAGTTGGGATTTTTTTTTAGCAGCATACAAACACAAGTGCTATTATTCTGCTATACAAATGTGTGCCTGTAGTGCGCTTTGAGATGCTAATCAGTGGAGCTTGACTTCTGTACCCTGAAGCAAATTTTAAAAGTATTTCATCATTAGGTGACTACATATGCAATAAGACTATGGACAAAATTACAGAAAAATAACGCAGATTATTGTTATTTAAGCTATCAACATACTCAGCTAGTTACTGATACAATCACTGTATGGCTTAGATTTTTGTTGTATCTTGAAGGCTGTTTACAGAAATGGCTAAATTTTTGTGATAGCTGCAAAGGGATGTGACATTTTATCAGCTGGGCCCTATAATTTCTTTCTGTTTTTAAAATAGCATGCTATTTTTTTTTTCTTGTCCTCTTTTTCTGCCTGTTTACCCTCTCAGTTCCATACTGTATGCAATACTAAGCCATTAGGATATGGCTTAACTTTTCCTGTTGCAGTTGCAGATGAACTTTATGCTTTTTTTTTTTTTTTTTTTTTTTTTGAGAAAGGAGAACCAACATCTAATATGACAAGTTAGTCTCTTTTCCTTACCATTCTCTGTAGGAATGTGGAAAAAAAATCAGTATACACAGAGTTCAGTTTCTCAGTTGAGACATTCTTTCTCTGGTGCCTTGGTGCCTGTGTGTCTAAAATATATAAATGGGGAGAGAGAGAGAGAGAGATTTCTATATTTGTCTATAGAAAATTCCCTGTTCCTCCTCTCCCGGTCCCCCAGATAATTTGTCAAGCCAACTGAACAATCTATATAGTTCCTTTCAAATGCCCAGGAAATAATACAGTGAGTCCCAAACCAAAAGCATGCAAAAAAATGGCAATCTTCCATTTTTCCAGTAGCTAATTCAGATACATTTTATTGAGTGAGCAAGAAAGAATCTTTGGAATTTGTGAAATACAGTAATTGAAAGGTTTAAGTGGGGGAAAGATTTATCTCAGCTTAGTTTTTCTAGGATGTCAGTTCTTTGGTTGTGGTTCTGCTTTTAATCTTGTTTCTCTGCTTTGGGGGGAGCAGGAAGGAAAGGAAGGGTCAGCTGCTCGCGCAGCCGAGCCGGGAAGGAGCTGTGCCGGAGCTCTTTTTTCCCTAAGAGCGTGATTAGTACAGTTCTGATGACTTAGCTTAGGTGTTCCCTACCCTGGGGAGGAAATCTCAGGTTCCCTGGGGTAACATCATCCCTTCTTACAACAACGTGATCTCCCATGTTGTAATGCAGACGTTGTTTGTTTGGGTTTTTAATGGCGACACCAAATCAGTGTACGGGTTGATAATACAGTCCTTTTGCACAGGATATTCTCTTTGGAAAGGCAGTGTGTGCCAGCAGTAGCTGCTCTGATGCGTGCAGTAGAGAAAAACGTGTGTGATGTGTGTCTGCTGCGATGGGAAAAAGGGAGAGAGTGGATGAGCTCTGCTAAGAGCTCCCTGCTCTTAATCCTGGGCCATGTCAGGAGCATTCTAAAGCAGTTTATCTTCATATGTCGTCTTGTATATAAGAAACAACACTAAACCCACCAAAACTCATTTCATATGTAGCTTTTTCCACAGCCTTCAGATCAAAGTTATTTTCTTCAGGCTGGACTAAATTATACACAGGTCCCAGGAGTGAAGGACACTGAATTAATGCACTATGTCAACCAGTCCTGGTTATAGAATATTTTTACTGAAGTGTGAGACGCAACATCCCTTTACTATTTCATTAAAAATTAATGTGCAGATTGCCAAAAAGCATAAATAACGTAAACAATTTTTGTGAAAGCTTTGTATACTGTGGACACATGTTAAGGATATTTTTTTCTTGAATATCAGATTACTTCTATATATACATTTAATCACTATTTGTTCTCATTTAGCTAATTAGCAGAGGTACTCTAATCTGAGTAAAGCAACTGTTCATACCTATCCTACAAGGGTAGGTTTTGAAATAAGTGCTTTAAAAGGAAAGCGTATTCCTGGTTCCAAGCTGGATCATTGTGCTACTGGCCCATATAAATTTGCTTTTTCATTTATGCTAGTTGAATGTAATGGGTAAAACCTGAGCTTTACCTTCATATTTGTAAAGCAAATAAAGCTGGCTAGATGAATCTCTGGAATTAACGTTTTGTTGCTGTACATAAAGCTGTGAAATACATACCTACTTTTTTAGATATGATGAGTTAAAAATATATTAAATTATAGTGGAATTTATACAGAGTGCGGCTGCTGTTAATTGAAGGGAAATGTATTTTAAATAACATTTGCTGTCTAACTTGGTCTTACATTTTAAAGCAAGGTGATTTTCTAACATTTTGGAACAACATGATATAAAAATAATTCGGCGTCAGTTAAATCTGTGTTTATTGTGCACCCACTTTGTTCAAATAAAGTACATCCCTGTATGGCAGTTTTAACCCCATTTATCCTCATGCACAAGTGCTCACCTGTTATTTACTCACATAAGAGAAGGTCGATACTGCAGAACAAGGGGAGTGCTCTGTTGTGACATAAAACATACATATTCATCAGCTCTGCTGTCCCTTTGGACACGTGTGGTATGTCCTGATGATCTTCATTTGGCAAAAGGAAGTGAGCTTAAGAAGGAAATTGTCTTAATGGATTTACGATACATGAAAAAGGGTTTTAGAAAAGCTTTTTTAGTGGCAAGGAACTAACCAAAGCAATAATTCTAAGTGCGAATGAAAGAGTAAAAGGAAGCAACTTGCTAAAACATGATTAGCAACAGAAATGGAGAAATAACAAAATCCAATATTTGAAAATTATAATTTTCAGATATTAAAGTGGTTTTTTTTCCTAGAAGCATTTAGGTCAAGATTTGAATGTTCCATGACAGGCTCCCTAGTGCTGAAAATTTATTCCTTTTGCTTCTCACTTACTTGCTAAAAAACAAGTTCAGGGTTTTGTGTTTCACCTGCTTCAGCTGATTATGTGAGAAACACGATAAAGCATGAAGGTATTTTGTCTGCTCTGCTTTTAAGGATTTGTGTTACGCTCTTTCAAGGTAAATGTGCCTCAGACTCCACTTCTTGAAGAAAAACCAAATAGAAGGCTACTTCTGCTATTTTTGTCGCCTAAAAAGAGAATATATGTTTTGCTGTACTTCTAAAAGCTTCAGTTGAGTTTATTTGAGCCTTGAAATAAGCACTTCACTGGGAGAACAATCACTCCATGTCGAAAATATTTTGCATTTTCAAATATACATAAATACTTGTGCCAAGTGGCCAAACTCTGTATTTGTTCATTATATTTTATGTGAATATTCTAATTCTCAGACTCACTAGTTACCCTACAGCAGTTACATTGATTTTCGTGTTTATATGGGCATAAATTGCAGATTATGTGGTATATTAAATCTTTTAAAAATGCATTATAGCCATAAGTGTGTATTCAGTGAGCTGCAAAAGGTAATTTTTTCATGTTAGTTATGCTTACATTTGTTTACAGCTATTGTTCTTGTGAGTATTCTCTCAGAAATTATTATGATCTTATTCATCTGGCACTGACAAAGAATGCTAACTCTTTTAAAGAAATGGTAGTGTTCAGAGCTACTTGACAAAAACAGCTTAAAAATGTTTAAATCCTGGCAAAACGAAGCATCATAATAGAGTAAAAGAAAATTCAATTATTGTTTTCCTTAGTGTGTTTTTTAGTTGGTTTAGAAAAGTGCTATGAGCAAATTAATGTGGCAAGGGCAAACTGACATAATAAAATATTTCAAAGATAAACTGCTTTTAATCACAAACATGACAAATCTTCTCCATGGATGGGTTCCAAAGCACGTGTGCATATCTGGTTTTGCTTATGGTACACGGTGATTGTGCATCAATGCACACAGCAAGGATGTTTTTGTGTCAGGAACCACTGCTGCGAAGAAACCAACCACTCTAAGGTGGGCATTGGGCTGAGAGGTCCCAGGAGTGCCTCAGGAGCAGCTCCAGTCCCTACCAGCCATGGCTGTGAGGATGGCTCCAGCTGCATCCTGCTTCTGCTGGCAAAATATGCCAGTGTCATCTCTGGACGTAGCTTCCCTTTGCTTGCTTGGCTATTATTTCTCCTTATTTCTGTTTCTTCAGCCTTTGAAGCTAATGGATCTTCTAAAGGCTGCTTAGCCAGAAATGTCTTTGTGATTATCAAAGGCTGCTGTATGTAAATGGCAGGGAGGGGGCTTGTGGGAAGAGAACTCATTTGCTGTAGATGTATTGCAGTTTGCTGTTGTAAGGTGTGAACAGGAGATTTTAAAAGAATAATCATTTGTCAGTATTTAAATTAGATAATTGGGGTGTATCAGTTTGGAATTAGTTTTTAATTTTGTAATTTAGTTCTTAACCATTCCAGGCTCGCATAAAATATGTTACATTTTTCTTACCGCTTTCATCTCTAAGTGCTGTTGACATATATGTGATCCTCAATATTACTCATGATTTGTTTTGTTTTAAAGATTGAAATGCTTTCACTATCTTTGCTAGATGGAAATCATATTGTAAATACCCTGCCAACAGCTTGCTCCCACTGATGTGCAGGGCATGAATATATAAGAAGAGGAAGAACAGACCCCTACCAAGAAAATGCTGAGAGCATTTCCAGGCCTGTTTTTATGGGTTTGTGGTGCCGCTTACTGAAATAAAGCTTACAAAGTTGGGACTGTACAGCTGGGCATCTCAGTTGGAGGCTCATTCTCCCACCGAGTCCTTTGACGTCAAAGGAGTTCCTCATGGACTAGAGCAGAGGTCTTCACTGAGTAATTAGAAAATAAATGTGGGAATCATTTTCTTTCAGTTTTTTTTTCCCTTGCAAAACATAATTAGCTCAATCCGCTCTTCAAAATTCTCCCTGTTTCCAATTAAGATAGATCAGTTGCACTATCTTCAAACAGCTGAAATTATGCTTATTAATAAAAAATTGAGTGTAAAAGAATTGTTTTATCTTGAATTAATTTTTATTATTATGGGACATATGACAGTATACAGTCTTATAAAATATTATCAGATTTACTACAAATCCAGGGAGCTGTGTGTCCTACATCTTGCACAGCGGTTACAGTATGACTCATTTATTCTGCTCTGCCCCATACTTGAAAAGGACTTTAAAATGTGACTTTAGGGCCTGATTCTCAAGGTACTAACACCTTCAGCCCACACTGAAGTAAGGGTTTTGAGGTATATACTGGCATGTTCCCAATGAAACACCTATTCAAGTCAGTAGCTCTTTTGGCAGAGCCAATCTCCGCATGTCCACAAGAAGCAAATCCTTGGTTAAAATCATTATGGTCTGTTGTGTAAATACTCAGCATCTTGAATAACTGGGGACAGAGCTGAGGGTAGTAGTTCAGTGGGCAGGGACAGTTTTTGGGGTCCTAGGCTAAATGTGTAAGCAATCCAAAGTGATGACGTTCACACGCACTTTCAATTGAGTCTAGAGGGAAAGTGTTGTTGGTACCTAGAGCTGTGGCTTTGGAGTTATTTCTTACCTTGCAGCAGTGTGGTCCTACCTGTCTGCTATGGACACTTAGCAGAAGAATCCATTTGCTTTCACCCCTGATGCAGTGCAGTCCTTTTCAACAGGGCATTAGGTAGTTGCTTGGATCATATTTAACAACAGGCCTAAAGTTAAGAACCAGCTTGACTCCTGATGCTTGCAAAGGAAGCTGCAGATTTGTGCTAGGTAGGACCTCTGCACTGCAGGGGTGTTTGGGGCAGGAAAAGAGAGATCCCAAGAAAAGAAGAATTACTTTCTTTTGTCTCAGGTATGTTGAAGGAACAGTTGAAGGCCCCTGATCCAAACTGAAACTTTGGTAGCTGGTCGGGAAGGTTGGTGTACTGCCTTAGTTCTAGTGCCTTGTGCACAGCAGCTCTGGGACATTAGGGTTTTTTTCCACCAGCGTCTGTAGAAGTGCAGTGCAATCTCTTCCAGTATCTTCAGAAATCTCTTTAATTTTATTATTTTATTAGAGCTGTGAATAGATGAGAGCTTTACTGAAGTCCCAGTATCCTTTCTCTAAAGCACATTGTTGCTAGGCAAGTTGGTGAGATGGGACGCTGTAAAATCTTTGTGGTGGTTTTACCCAGTGTGGTCCTATTTCTGGACTGTGTCTCCATGCCTGTTTTCTACAGAAACCCTTGTATTTAAATTGAAATAAAAGGCTAGTTATTTATCTTTTTTGACAGATATAATCCTGTAAGGGGATGAGAAGTTTTGACCTGGTGCTCAGGGCACCAGCACTGGGGGGGTTCTTTGTATGTACAAACTCATCTGAGCTCCCAGCAGGATCAGGTCCTGTTGGACAGTGAGGATGTGTAGGATATTGCTTGTTCCTTTTCGTGTTCAGATTGCAATGTTAGTTTTCCGTAACTCTGGCACTTTTTCCTTTTATTTCATTTTTGTTTGTTTGTTTGTTTTTAATTTGAATTCATGTATCTGAATATGTAAGTGGCTTTTGGCCATATGGAATTATTATATGTGCAACTGATGAAGTATTGTGTATTAGATTTTCTGTTTTCAGGCTAAGCACAATATTAGAAGAGGAAATATGGTCAAACGCTAAATTTGAAGTAATTCCATAATGAAATTGTTGACTATAATTACTTTAAGTGTAATCTGGATAGATCCAACTGTAGGAATTGTGGAGCAGGGATGTATAGCAAGGCTGTCAGGACAAGGAAAAATAGATACTGCTAAAATAGCCTACCCTGCCTCTCTATATAATGTATTAAATTTATCTTAAAAGCAATTCTCTGATAAGTACATACCTGTACTTAAAGAACAGAATCCTTTCCTTTTGCCTTTTACAGCCCATACCAGCACACTTTACACAGTTCAAAAATGTCGACAGTTCAGAGGATTCCTAAGTTAGCAAAGAATTTTTTTTAAAAATAATACATTCAGCCTTGCATTGCTTCTGGATTTTCAAAAAGTTATTAACCAAATATACTATCTGCAGTACTGTG
This sequence comes from Cinclus cinclus, assembly GCF_963662255.1. Taxonomy (NCBI): domain Eukaryota; kingdom Metazoa; phylum Chordata; class Aves; order Passeriformes; family Cinclidae; genus Cinclus; species Cinclus cinclus. The sequence continues at coordinate 11,803,828 of NC_085054.1, forward strand.
GTTTATGTCAGAGTTTAAATTACGCTAAAATAAAAAAATGCAACCTCTAAATATGCCCTCCCTGATTTACCTGATTTTAGATGTTTATATCAGCATTTGGACTCATAACAAAAGAAATGCAGAAATAGGTATCAGCTCAAACAAAAAGCAATTAATAAAATACAATTTGAAACATGGAGAGGAAGTGGCTACAAACATTAAGCAATTTGAGGCTGAGGGTGGGCAGAGGGAAGGGGAATGTTTGCATAATTAAAAGTACAACAGCTGCTGCTTCTCCTTTTTTTTTTGTCCCAAATCAGACATTTGACTTTTGTCAAACAATTTGTGAACTATTATCAAATAGAGTCAAACCTAGCGGAAGTTTTCTGCTTATTCAATTAATATCAAATTGAGGAAATGGCTCTTTGTGCCCCCCAGTCTAGACCATTCCAGCAGACTTAATGTAAATTCGGATTTCTTCACTGCTTATTAATGCAAAAAAAATATGCTTATGGTTAAATATTAACCTATGCTTCCAAATAACACTAATGATTGCGATGTGCTGGAATAAATGCTCATGTTTCATGAGATGAGAACAGTCCTGTTCTCTTAAGCTTATCTAATCAAAGTCTAATCCTGCCTTTACAGCCTTTGTTAAATGCACTGGTATTTAATATGCATCAATAAATAAACTTTCAATTATTGTTCAGTGAGCATATCCAAAGATAGCATGACAGTGTGAAACTACTGGTCTATCTAGCAATTATTCTAAATAAAGAATGCCGATTTATGTGATTTTTCCCTCCTCTTATAATGGATAATTTAGATTTTCTGACATTCTTTTGCAGCCTCATAATAAGGAAAAGAAATTAATCTAGACGAATAAAATTCAAGGAATTGAATTTTTGCACAATCGAAATACATCTCCTCACTGTGACTATAAATTTATTATTTTGTTTTAAGAACACATGATCCATTCTAAATAAAAAAGACCAACTGATGAAATTTTTTAAGTATTTGTATAAGGTATTGTGAAAAGTTTACAGAGTAGGTAGTGTGTGGTGTTGAGCTCTGACCCAGTACATTCTTTTATCTCTTTAAATTGAATAGGCTTTCTTTTAGAAGCAGTTAAAAACAATGTGCCAAAAGCATATTCATTAGCTACAGTACAAATGCAGCCCTATGAGGTTCTCTGCCCCATCCATGTCTATTTTGCCTTCTTTTTCCAAAGTTCTGCTGCTGCTTTAGTGCATTCTTTGCAAAGAGTCTTTCCCATGGCATCTGTTCATTAGTGAAACATCAACCTACTCAAGTTTTTCTGCATCTCTGTAACAGGAGCCTTCAGTGTTTTGGTAACCTTATAAGCAAAACATTGCAGAACACAGGTTTTGTTTGTTTATTGGTTTTGTTTGACTTTTTTTAATGGGGCAGTGAACTTGTATGCTGTCATGCAGTTCTACGTTACATGAACATTAATATTTTTGGCTTTTAAGAAAGCTTGTGGTATTTCTCATGACATTAGAATGATTTCAGATACTGATTACTGGCAATTGGCTCTTGGTGATTTGTTCTTCAGATTTCCAGCAGAATTTAATGACGTGTGATTTCTGGAAACTTCTGATAATTTCTCATTAAAATTGCATTTTTTAAATCCAAGTATTTAAATACATGGTTTCTGTAATTTCTCCCATTTTCGTGATATACTTACTCCCTCTGAAAGGTAACGGTTGAAACATCAGAAACAATTAGCAAAAAGAATTATATTAATGCTAAATGATAGAAATAAATCTGACAAAACCTCAGTCTCAAAGCAGCATTTGTCAAAAGCACTTCTCTGAATTAACTTTTCTAGGATAACTGTGTAATTGTTAACAGACATTTTTTATCAAGTTGTCAAAGTGTTTGAAAAATGAGAGAGAAAGAGAATGCTCAGGAAGTAAAAAATCCACAAGTAATCAATGGCATGCTCAGGGAGAGTGAGATTTGTACTAGTTGTACTAATAAAATATAAGGCTCAATTAGAGGTACTTTGCCATTTTCAGCCTAAATTTAAATGATTTGGTGATTTGCAAATACATGAATCCAAAAAAAGAAAAAAAAGGAATCCAAATGCAAATGAGTGTAACCACAATAAAATATAATTGCAAATGAATCTGTTGCTTTATTCATTTATTGTGTAATTACTGCAATCCTTCCCACCTTGTTTTCAGTATTTCTTAATCATTAAGTCGGAAGCATGACAGCAGTGCCAGCCCTGGCATGATTCTCTTTGACTAAAACCTTGTAAATTAACACAATTAGCACAGCATCATCCTGCTAATTAACTTCCAGTGTCTGGTGCAGTGGTTTTGCAAACAAGGAAGAGGGAGTCAGAAGGGAATAAACATGCCATTCTGTTACCAAACTGTGTGCTGTGTTAGGTTTAGCTCAGCGAGGCTAAGCTGGCCATGTCAGATGCCAGAGTCAGGCAATGAAGAGCTAAAGGGGCTGGGGAGAGAAACAGGAGGGGGTAGAAGCTGTCAAAATAGACTGCAGTAATTCAGAGGGGAGCTAGTGCCACAGATGCTTCATCTCGACTAGGCCTCCTCCTTATCAGGGAATCTGTGCCAGAGGGCACAAGACTGTTTGCAAAAATCACTTTTGGTAATACGAGAGAGATTAAGGAGGTCTGTTTGATACAGCTGTACAAAACCCAGCAATGTGTCTACCATGCATAGGTACAAGTTGGAGGGGGTTATCTTAACACTTGTAAATTGCTCTTACCCATTGCAGTGGAATATGAAGAGGAGAGATAATTCACATCCCATTATTAAAAGATTAATTGCTTTGAAATGACATTTGCATTTATTCTTTTTTTTTTATTATTATTATAGGTTTGGTTTTGGTTTTCTATTGTTTGTTTCAGGGATTTTTTTATAGCTAGCTGTGGAAGCCACAGAACTTTCAGGGACTTGGCTTCATTTCTTTTTCCTTTTCTTCATCCTTTTTTTTTTCCTTTATTTTTTTTCTTTAACCCTCTCTCTTTGTACCCTGGAGGCTGTGAAGCAGAGGGGGGGAAGAGAAAGCAAGCAAGGAGACCGACAGACAAGTCATGCTTGTTTTTTTTTTTTCCAGACCCTCAACAACAGAACTGAGAGGCAGAAAGGAGCCAGTTGTAATTCATACCGAGTTGTAGGCTTTGTGTGATGAAAGCGACAGAGCGCTGCCTGGGAGATTGCTTTGCTGCACTCCACGAAGCAGATTTGAAACTGTCGTGGACCACTTTAGATGAGAGTTGGATTATGGAATGACCTGCTATGTCTGTGTCATATTGTTCTGCGCAGGGTGCATTATACTCTGCTAACTAGGTGTTCAGTACCAAATAAGAGAGGTATCCTAGATGTGATCTGTCAGCTGTGTCTCATATTTTTATATTGGTTAAAATATAAAACTGAAACAGTGATGAAAGAGGACAGAGCAGTTGGATGCCCTGTATGTTTACAGTGAATCTCCACTCTGAGTATTTAAAATATACTGAGTTTTATTTAATTAGTTTGAGAGCTATAGCATTGCCTATATTTTTTTAAACAAAAAATTGACCCCCTACTGAATTGGCAAAAAATTCGTCTATGTGTGTATGTGCCTGTAACAATCCAACCATACCACTTCTTAAGGGCGTTACCTTTTCTTTCCTTAAGGACTTGTGGTGTTAGGTACAGTGTTTCAGAGAGCTTCAGACGTTCACAGACTATATGTTTGAGAACTCATTTAAAAACACAAGGAAAAACCTGAGGTCACTGTTAACTTTGTTGTTTCCTACTGCCGTAGGCTTGAAGATGCAGTGGACGCCAGAGCATGCCCAGTGGCCAGAACAGCACTTCGATATCACTTCAACCACCCGGTCCCCAGCCCACAAGGTGGAAGCCTACCGAGGGCACCTGCAGCGTACATATCAGTACGCCTGGGCCAACGACGACATCTCGGCTTTGACCGCCTCCAACCTTCTGAAAAAGTATGCAGAAAAATATTCCGGGATTTTGGAAGGCCCGGCTGAGCGACCCATTCTCAGCAATTACTCTGAAGCTCCCTCGGGGCTGGTGAATGGCCGGAAGAATGAAAGTGAGCCTTGGCAGCCATCCTTGAACTCGGAGAGCGTGTATCCCATGAACTGTGTCCCAGATGTCATCACCGCCAGCAAAGCTGGGGTAAGTGCAGCCCTCCCTCCCGCAGATGTCTCAGCCAGCATTGGGAGCTCTCCTGGGGTGGCCAGTAACTTGGCTGAACCCAGCTACTCCAGCAGCACCTGTGGAAGTCACACCGTTCCCAGTCTCCATTCAGGGCTCCCATCTCAGGAATATGCCACAGGATACAATGGCTCATATTTGCATACCAGTTACAGCGGCCAGCCAGCACCTGCACTTCCATCCCCTCATCCATCCCCCCTGCATAGCTCGGGACTTTTACAGCCCCCACCGCCGCCACCACCAGCCCTCGTCCCTGGCTACAACGGGACCTCCAATCTCTCCGGTTACAGCTACCCTTCCGCCAGTTATCCTCCTCAAACCGCTGTTGGCCCTGGGTACAGCCCTGGGGGTGCCCCGCCACCCTCGGCTTACCTGCCTTCAGGAATCCCTGCTCCAACCCCTCTGCCCCCAACCACTGTCCCCAGCTACTCCTACCAGGGCCACGGTCTGACACCAATCGCGCCGTCTGCCCTGACAAACAGTTCAGCCAGCTCTCTCAAAAGGAAAGCTTTCTACATGGCAGGGCAAGGAGAAATGGACTCCAGTTATGGAAATTACAGCTACGGCCAACAGAGATCTACACAGAGTCCAATGTATCGAATGCCAGACAACAGCATTTCAAATGCAAACAGAGGGAATGGTTTTGACAGAAGTGCTGAAACATCATCCTTAGCATTTAAGCCAACAAAGCAGCTAATGTCCTCTGAACAGCAAAGGAAATTCAGTAGCCAGTCCAGTAGGGCTTTAACACCCCCATCCTATAGTACTGCTAAAAACTCACTGGGTTCGAGATCGAGTGACTCGTTTGGGAAGTATAGCTCCCCAGTAATGAATGAGCATGGTGACGAGCACAGACAGCTCCTCCCTCACCCAATGCAAGGCCCGGGACTTCGTGCAGCTACCTCATCCAACCACTCTGTGGACGAGCAACTGAAGAATACTGACACACACCTCATTGACCTTGTTACCAATGAGATTATCAACCAAGGACCTCCCGTGGACTGGAGCGACATTGCTGGCCTAGATCTAGTAAAGGCCGTCATTAAGGAGGAGGTTTTATGGCCAGTATTGAGGTCAGATGCATTCAATGGACTGACTGCTCTACCTCGGAGCATCCTTTTATTTGGACCTCGGGGAACAGGCAAAACATTAATGGGCAGATGTATAGCTAGTCAGCTGGGGGCCACGTTTTTCAAAATCACTGGCTCTGGCCTTGTCACAAAGTGGTTAGGGGAAGGAGAAAAAATTGTCCATGCATCCTTCCTCGTGGCAAGGTGTCGCCAACCCTCGGTGATTTTTGTTAGTGACATTGACATGCTCCTTTCCTCGCAAGTGAGTGAAGAACATAGTCCAGTAAGTCGGATGAGAACCGAGTTCCTTATGCAGCTGGACACTGTACTGACTTCTGCTGAGGACCAAATAGTAGTAATTTGCGCCACGAGTAAACCAGAAGAAATTGATGAATCTCTTCGAAGGTACTTCATGAAACGACTTTTAATCCCACTTCCTGACAGCACAGCGAGACACCAGATAATAGTACAACTGCTCTCACAGCACAATTACTGTCTCAATGACAAGGAGGTTGCACTGCTTGTCCAGCGCACAGAAGGCTTTTCTGGACTAGATGTGGCTCACTTGTGTCAGGAAGCCGTGGTGGGCCCACTCCATGCCATGCCAGCCACAGACCTTTCAGCCATTATGCCCAGCCAGTTGAGGCCAGTTACATATCAAGACTTTGAAAATGCTTTCTGCAAGATACAGCCTAGCATATCTCAAAAAGAGCTTGATACATACGTTGAATGGAACAAAATGTTTGGTTGCAGTCAGTGATGCTACTTAAAAAAAAAAAGTAATGAATGTTGGCACACACAGAATCTGCTACATAGGGGTAGAGAACCCTTTTCAGTAGTGTTAAAATTGCAAAGGGTACTGGGAAGACTACGATTTACCTTGCCTCTAAAGAGCCAGGGTATACTTGAAGGAAAAGTGCATCAAACAAGAGCTGCTGATCTGAAAAAGCCACACATGACAGAAAGCGTGTGTTGATGCTCAGTTCTGTTCAAGCTAGACAATACTCACCAAGGAGCAAGGTGCAAGTGGGTTGATTTCAGAAGGACATGAACCCTGTGTGTTGATTCCATTCTGCTGTTCTTGAGATTTAGTTGCTGTCAAGTGCCTGAAGTGGTGCTTTATTTTTTGTTTGCCTCACAATTACATTGGTGGCATGTGCTAATATAAAGAGCTTTAACTTCAAACATTATTGGACTAAAGAGATGAACGGTTGTGTTGCGACAGAGAGCCAGATTTTTGCTATTCTAAGAGCAACAGTATTCCTCAATCCTGTCTGTTCTGTGGTGTTAAACTAAGAACAGGTAAAACAGGGTAATGGTAATCTGGACCTTAATTTCTGCAGTTCATTTCTTTTAATGTTCTGTCTGCAAAAACTCAGGAAAGTGATTGTGATTTGTACAGTACCTCAAAGGAATGTGTTGAAAGCACTATGTACTGCTGAGAGTTATAGGCTAGGCTTCAATGTTACTTTATATTAAATATGTATGTTTACCTCAACAATTGGAATATGGCAAGGAAAATTACTTTGAATGTATCCAGGAAAAAACTAAAGCGTGATATGACTGAAGCTTTACAGTTTTTAAAAAAAGAAACAGAAGCATTTCCCAGTGTTCAGGAACGGTTCTTTTGCCAATTTCTCACATCAAACCAGAGCAGAATGATTTTTCTTGTTGGCAAACTGTAAGAGTTTTCAGCATATTGCTCCTTGATAAGGTGATACAGTCTTTAGAAGGTGCATAGATGAATGAAAGAGCCACTTAATAGGTTTATGTTAACATCTGAAACAGTCAAGCATAAGATTTGGTAGGATTCTGAGAGGCAAATTACCTTAAGCTGTGACGGCTGGCCTTTGTTGCATGGCTCTAGTTGTAGTTTTGAGGCTATTTTGGTGAAGCTGTAGGGAGTGGAATCAGTGTAGGTCGCTGGCAGAGCTATGGGTTGCAGAGCTGTTTATAGCAGTGCAGTGGACTGTGACCAAACAAACAGTACAAATAACAAAGCAAAACTGAACCCTCAAGGTACATTTACTTCCCTTCCCAAACTGTAAAGTTGAGTTTTTGTTGTGTACGTATGGCTTCATTGTCCTTAATGCAATCTTCATTTAGCATCCATTAGAAATCTTTCAGGCTGGAGTGTGCCCACCATTATTTCTACCTCAGTTTTGTTACGTTTCTCTTGGAAAGCAAAGTAATGAATAGGGCAAAAACCACCACCAACGCAAGTCAGATTACATTAGGAATGCAAACCTGCTAAACAAGTTTCAGAGAGCTGCTGTTTTTTCCCCTGAAGTCAAGTTTTTCTCTGTGTTAGTGCTCTTTCCCCCCTCCTTTTTCCTCCCCTTCCCCCCCCCCCCCCCCCATATACATATTCTGGTGTCTTCCTTCTGGAAAGACTAGCTGGCATGTGTGGCATTTTGCTCAGTTCTCCCTCACCCCGGCCCCCCTTTCTTTTTATCCTTTAATGCTTTCCCTGCAACTCTTTTGGTGACAGCTGACTGATGTTGGGTAATGTCTCTGAGCAAGAGCAGTGCATGTTGCAGCTGCCCAAGGCCTCTGCCATCACATGAACAAAACAGCCTTGCTTTTTGAATGTATTTTTTGTTTGTTTACTTTAAGGAAACAGTAACAAAACTGTTGCAAAGCACTGGCATTTAATGTTTCTCTTAAGTAATGTACGTCAAGACCATTAAATAAATGCACTGAAAAGCCCCAAGAAGAGAGATACCAATCTGTTACTAGGTCATGTTTGTCTTCTCAAAAATTGTACAGACCTTGTCCATTTTGTTAAATCAATGGAGACGTTTAGCATTCAGAAAGCTAATGAGGGATTTTGTGATATTGCTGGAAATTTATGACTCTTGATTATTACTTTTCTTTATTTTTCCTTTAAGATATATATATATATTTAGATAGAACATGCTAAAAACAGAGCAAATAAACCAAAATCTAATTTAAGATGGATTCCTGGCAAACATTTTGTCTATCTAAAACTTTATGTTTTAAGCATAAAAGTACCATTTTAAAAACAGTGCCTTTCATTAAGGATCTAGAAAGTAAGACTTAAGTACATCACCTGCTTTTCTTCTTTTTTTTCTTTTTTTTTTCTTTTTCTTTTCAACAGCAATTACAGTCTATGATCCTTGTTATGACCCAGTCTTTCTGCTTCCCCAAACCTCCATAGGCTGCTTCTTCACCCCGGTCATTCCACCATCCTCATGTCTGGGAGATGCTGATGTCCCTATTAGCTGTAGGTTCACACTGATCACACTGGCAAGTACACTGTTGCAGATCGCTGACCCAATTTCTGTCTTAGACATTGCCTTTCATATCTGCTGTTGAGCTGTGCTCATTTAAAAGGCTCAGACAAGTTTTGATAAACTATTTCTTCCAACTGTACTACTACCAAATTTTTTTGCAGCTTGTAAAATGAAAACTACGTGAGTGTTCTTTCCCCACTCTTTTTATCCTGTAGCAGAACCAAAAGCAAACAAAATTATAGACAGTCCCTTTGGCTTCCAGCTTTAAGTCATTCTCTTTAAAAAGTCACTCTGGGAAATGGATTTTTCAGATGTTAACCAAAGTGAGAAGCAGGCAGAAACTGAAATGGTGTGAAAAAAATGCAGGTTCCACACACACATGTTCATGTTCTCCCAGTCTCAATTCAGCTTTAGGGCAGCAGAAGTGAAAAACTTCACCCTCACCCTATCACAGCTGCTGTAAGGGGAGGAAAACAGAGCCAGATTGTTACCCAAATCTTTCCTTATCAGCAGCTGTCCTTGGTATAGCTTTGGGAGGGTGCCTGTTGAATTTGGTGGGAACTGCAGCAGGAGGCACATCAACCCTTCTCCAAATTGATTTCTGGCCACTCCTTTGATGGAATTCAGGCTGAGCTGGCTAAATCCCCTGCCATGTCCTGTCCTTCTTATTGTTTTCCTTCCTTCCCCACGTTCAGCCCCTGTTTTGTCCCTAGTGAGCAGGTTTTGGCAGGCTGCTGGTCCTTCACCCTTCTCAGCAGCCTTCTAGTCAAAGAGCATCCAGGAAGGCTGAAGCATGATCCTGAACTTGAGCGGGTTCCAAAGAGTAGGATTGGTTTTGAGAAGAGAGACAAAATATGCTTTAATGGTGTTTCTGGGATTAAATATTTGCTGGTCTTAGACATTTCCATGGTAGAAAACTGTTGTCTTTTACTATTGGACAGAGCTGGAGGCTGCTGCCACAGAAATGTCCAGTTGGTTGGCTGGGGCTTCCTGCCACTGACACAACCCTGAATTTTAAGGAACCTGAAATGGTTAAAAAGCATCTGCTGTGTCAGCCTATCACTGCAGATGCTTTACATCGTTTTTTATGTGTGAGTTCCATTCTGCAGCTACTCCTTTTCTTCCTTGTACCTTCAGTAATAATTTCTATTGCAACAAAAGTGAAATAAATTGGAGGAATATTCCTGCACATGGAAGAATCAATATCAATTCAAGGAGGAGTTCATAATGACCTTATGTGAGACAGAAATGGAAATACTCTGTACTTCTGGCATATTTCTCTTCAAAATATTTAGAACATTAGTGACAATATATAAAAGTTTGCTGACTGAGCTGATCAATGGAATGTGAAGGCAGTTTACTTTAAGACTATTTACTTTCACATGGATTATTTATCTATTAGTCAGTCTGTATTCTACTCAAATGCAGATAGATGGGCAAAATGTTTTCTTGAGCATTACAAACCTACCAAGGAGAAAATCAACCATCTGACTAAAATACATAGGCCAAACACCATCTGGGTGTCTATGCCAGCTGTTTGGAGGCTGTGCTCTGTAAAATGGTACAAGGTCATGTTTCGGTGGATTTTCATAGGCTGTTTCTTTAGGGGATTGTCTAGTTAAAGAGTTACAAATTAATTCCTGCATCAAGATGTTAATACATTGAAAGCAAATTTGGGGATATGACCAGGGTTTTCACTGTCTGCAAATACAAATGACTTCAGGTAAAGGGCTGTTCTTATAATCCTCCTGCATTTTTCTCTCAAGCACTCCAGTGCGAGAGTTTATTATTCAGATCTGAAGGATACACTTTGTCACAAAACAAGGCCACCAAAAGTTGTAGGGCCTCCTACACTTTCACTTCGACCAGTTTGAAGGTGGTATAACCCTTTTGACTTAAAGGAATTACTCCTGATTTCTGCCCTTGTTAGAAAAGTCATCACTCCAATGTATAATAATCTATATCTGTTGGTTTTCATCATCAGCTCTGAAAGCTAACATTGTCCTCACAGCACTAACTCCTTCCCATCTTGTATGTGTGCATGTGTGTATATAATATTTATATGTGCATACACACCATGTCCAAAAATAGCTTTGTCTCTTTACTTAAAAAAGAAAAAAAATTGAAAAAAGGAAAAGTCATTTAATTGTCTGCAGATTTATATGAAGCACATTAGTAAACATGGAGATATTAGTATTTCAGAATTCAAAAAAAGCCCAGCTGTGCTGGTGACTAACCAATACATGAACTGAAGCTCACACTCTGCAAGGACCTTTGGTTGACATTCGATTTTGAACCTGCCAGATGCATTTTTGTGA